>NW_009596791.1:4439-6092 GCF_000690535.1 Cariama cristata
TGCGCAGGCAGCCTGGGCGGAGGGGTTTGCTGGCTAGCTGAAACACGCCGCGATGGCTGGGTGTGACAGAGGGAGCTCTTAAACTCTCTGTAGATTGTAGAGGCCGGTGGTTTCCAACTCCTGTGTAGGAATCCTTCCCACAGGGTTGCATCCTCTTAAATGACTGCCAGCTGCTGCCTTCATTTTGACCTCTTCTGTGCAGCCAGTTTGCTGCTCCTGGCACATGATACTCGCTCCAGAGGGCTGGGTCTGGTCACAGACTCATCTGAGTGGATTCGTGGAGAAGCGAGAAGTGGAACTGTGATCTGTTCTCAGCGTGTATATGAGCTGCTTCCCTGACAGCCAGCCGTGGGCGGAGCAGGGAGGTCAGAGAATGGCTTGCTAGGCTTGCGAGTGTTTGCTGGAGCATATTAATCAGAAAGGGAAACGGAGGAGGGAATAGGTGTCTTTTTACCTCTACACAACTTGTTTCTGGTGCCCAGTGGGGTCCCACCTATCCACCCCTTTGGATGTTTGGCCAATGAATGAATGTTGTGTGGTTTGGTCTGAAGATGCTGCTAGCAGCATCTCATAGATGCTTATTTCTTCAGAAGGGCTTGTTTGTCATACAAAACCGGAGTGGACTCCCTTTCTTAGGAATTTGGATAGTTTATTGCACCAAAGTTACTTCAAAGTCATTGCTCTTTGCACCAAGGTTGCAGATAGAAGCACAGAGACCGTCACAGCTAAAGAAAAGCCCAGAGTGGGAAGAGCAGTGGGTTCTGCAGCTCACGTCTCGGGAGGTGTCGGGGAGGGAGAGCAACTGGCACAGGTCAGGGATCGAGCAAGGTTTGGGAGCTGGAGGAGCAGGGCTGTACGGAGGGCTGGGGCACCGTGTGCCGCTTTGCGGAGCCCTTGGCACGGAGTGCAGTGGAGCCTGGCACCCCGTGCGCGCGCCTGGGCCCCTGCCTTCCTCGCCCATCCGTATGTGGACCTGGTGTTTGAGGGCTTGAGTTTTGTCTCGGCACATGGCTGTGCTTGGGTGTTTGGAGCGCTGGGTAGCTGCTTGTCAGAAATCCAGGTAAATCCCGGTGTGCTTATAAATTAACATCCCTGAGTGAGGAGACCCTGGGCTGCTACCCCAACGATGAAGTGAAGAGATCTGGTAGGGTCTGCTGGGGACTCTGCTCCAGCCTGGAACCCAGACTTGTTGAGCAAATCCTATGCCCGCCGTCCCTCTCTGGTGCAATGTCAAGGAGATGCTTTACCAGCCCTGGCAAAAGCCGGCGTCTGAGCTGCTGAAGGATTTTGCTGTCGGGAACGGAAGATCATCCGAAAGCTGGGTTGAGAAGCTGCTGTAGGGTGACCTGCCTTGTTTCCCCTGAGCAGGGACCACTGCGGTCCCTTGAATGCCGCTCTCCCATTTCTGTATTTTCCTTGCAATAAAATGAGGTCCCAGCACAAGCGATTGTTCTCATCTCCTTTCTTCCTCCCCATCAGCCAGCCCTCGCGGCCGCCACCTTCCTCCCGTTTTATTCCAGCGAAAACCAGGACGCTTTCATGTCTTTCCTAGCCGAGCTTAGATCCCATTTCCTGAAGCTTCTGAAAGTTACACCTTGTGCGGGGGGGAAGAAAGCCGGGTAAGTGTGCTTTGGGGGGTTGGAGGTGTTTCAT
>NW_009596792.1:0-7176 GCF_000690535.1 Cariama cristata
GAGATTGAGAGAGTGAGAGGGTGCCTGGCCAGCCACCGGCCCGTGGCATGCTTCTCCGGCACCTCTCTGTGCCACCACCCAGACCGTGGACCCTCTGAGCAGCCCACCCTCCCGCCCGCCACTTTCCACTCGGAGAAGCCCCGCAGGTGCTCCAGCCACCTCCGCTCCCTGGCTGGAGGAGCCGGCACTGGTGCCGGCTGGGGGCGCGGGGCCAGGTCAGAGGAGGATGTTCATGTTGCTCCAGGCCTTTCAGAACAGCTTCTCCCGGGCTGAGCCCGCGCTCCCACCTTCATCCCACTGGCACTGGCAGCCTCCCAGCCCCTGGGTGCAAGGGGCAGCCTCTGATGGCAGGTAGCACTTAAATGCACCCATCTCTTAGGGGTGCACCCCCCCCGTTGGGGGTGTACGGACCTGCTCAGGGAAGCACTTGTGTGATGGGGGATTGCAGCCTGTCCTGGGCTGAGCTCCTCCCCCATTGCATCCCTGGTCATTTTGCATCGAAAGCTCCTCAGTTAAAAGCATAAAACCTCTCCTGACTGCGTAAATACTGCCATGTTCTGCCCCAGCCTGTGGTCCCACCAAGGCTGCTCCCCACTGCTCACACCCCCACTTCTCTACCAGCTCTGCCAGTGAGGATCTGCTCTCCACCCCCTGGCACAGCATCCTCCCTGAGCCCCAGCCACCCCGCGGGCGGCTGAGCACCTCCAGTTCAGACGCATCTCCGCTTTGTCCTTGCCTCCATCCCCAGGGCCCTGCCGGGCTCATCCTGCTGCACTTTGGGACAAGGAGGGCAGCTCAGCTCCCCTTGCCCCGAAGTGATGCTCTGTTCCTGGCCAGTACCGCAGGCTGGGGAGTGGAGACATGCAAATGGGAGCTGACTTGGCCCCTTGTCAGACATGATGCTTCACCGATCCTGCCACATGGCCCCTTGCAGGCAGGGAGAGCCCAGGCTGCTCTGTGCAATCCCAAAGTTGGATGTGTGGGCGGTCAGGCAGCCAAGCTCTTCTGAAAGGCTCAGTGCAGGGTGGGGGTGTCTGGTGGGCAGGGGCTGCAGTCCTGGGCATCCCACAGCAGCGGTGTCCCTGCATCCCAGCCTCCGCCTCCCTGTGCCCCTTGGGTTGGCGGGGCTGGCGCAGCTGGGCTTGGAGGTTTGGGGAGTGCTTTCCTTCCAGCCATTTCCCCCAGTTCTGTTGTTGGGTTTCTTTGCTTTGCTTTTCCTGTTGCTGTCCTGGCTATTCACACGCCATCTCTCTGAGTGCCAAGGCTGCCCCTGAAAGGGCTGGCGCATTAGGGAATCTCCGCACGCTGCCTCCGGAGCCGGCTGTGCCAGCAATCGCCAGCCACTTCAAAGCGCTTCCTCTCCCGGCCCTCCCACCGGCTGCCAGGGCTGGCGAAGCCCCCCTGCCGCCCCCAGCCCTGCGGCCAGGGCCAGGGAAGCAGGGTCTGGGTTATGGCTGGAGAAGGGAGGACAACGTACAGCACAGCGAAACACCTTGGATGTGCTCGTCTGCTGGTTTTCCCTCCCCACTGGCTCTGCTCACAGGCAGGGTTTCTTTGCAGCCCATCTGCAGTTGCCTCTGATCACCTCCCAGGGAGCTGGTAGGGGACGTGTCCTCTGCCTCCGCTGGGCTCTGCTGACTCACGGACCAGTGGATCCCAAGTGCTGGCCATTTGGGCATCCAAGCATGATGTGCCAGGAATTAAAGCACCCACAGACTGGTGCTGCCCTTTGGCTCCGACCGTGGCTCTGGTGGCCATTGGCCTGAATTAATTGAGTCACTTGTGATGAGACACGGAGGCTCCCCTGCCCCTTGTCGTGTATCCTGGGTTAGTAATGATTCGGGTGAGGATAATGTACCTGCTGTGCTGAGTTCCTCGGGCTATGTGTCATCTGAACATTGGCTCGTTCCAGAATATTTTTGATTATTATTTTTAAGGCCACATATGAGCAGTGAATAAGCTCTCCTCTTGTAGAGCAGGCAACTGTGCAGTGTTTTGGTGATTCAAAAACACCTCAGCTTCCACCGAAAGTTTTCATGATTTCTGCCACCCCTAAGCTCAGTGTATTTCATAGCAGACAAAGGACTGAGAATTTAGCAGAATTTATCCCTAAGACAGAAAACCATCCCTGTTTCCCTGCCCGCTTGCCCGCAATAATTTCCTACATGGAAATTTCCCACATGCCAGTCTCCTCCACACACATTGGTCCCTTCTCTAGGAGCAAGGCGGGGTAGCGATGCTTTGAGAGGCATTAGCTGTGCATGGTGCCAGGGGAGCTGACAGTGGTGAGCCTCAGCTGAGGCTCAGGTTTTGCTGTATAGATAACGCTGCCCACCTGAAGAGGATGTACACACACACAGAGTACAGCACCTATGTGCAAAACGCAGCTCTGCCCTTTGCTTTCTGCTGCCAACACTTCCAGGCTGTCCTTGGCTGTGACGAGTGCCGGGATGCGTTCCCCTTCCCTTCACCACCAGCCTGGGCAGGCCTTGCTGCAGGGTATGAGGAGATGGATGTCATTTTTGGAGGGGAAAAGTGTGGCTGCCCTGCACAAAGCAGCCCGTCTCGGTTTTTACTGGCGATTGCCCTAATCTCTCTGGCTGGGGCTGTGCAGAGTGCCCAATGCTGTGGAGACAAACATGCCAGTCCAGCATCTTGCTCTGCTGGGCAAGGGTGGCTGGAGCTCCCAGCAGGTCCTGGGCTCAGGATGTGCTTCAGCTGCTCTACGGGAAAGCATTTGTGGCTTCTCTGCTGCTCTCCAAGAAGCAAAGTTGTCCGAGTACCGGTTGAGACTTCCCTATGGCTGCATGACTTCTGCAGTGCTCCCTTGCTGGAAGGCTTCTCACTAGCCTCCTGTGAAGCCTGCTGCTTTGCAGAGCTGGCTGGGAGCAGACCACTGCCCTGGTGCTCCACTTCTGCTCCAGGGAGCAATTTGCAAAGTTGAGGGTAGGTGTTTGCAGTGGAGGAGGCAGCAGCGCGTGAGAAGATGCGGTGCTTTTATGGCATCCTCTCAAGGATGGAGATAACTCTTCTGTATCACCCAGGGATGGGGAGGGGCAAGGCAGCACCATGGTGTGCTGCAGTCCTCGACCAAGGGCTGATGGCTGGAGGGGCCACCTGACACAGGTCCCAGGGGAGCTGCCCCACCTGTGGTGGTGTGCAGCAGCAGGTTCAACGGCTGTCATCAATCCTAGTCCCATTCCTTGTCACTCCTGGAGAAGCACCTGAGCCGGTGTGGCCACCAGCATGTGTGCCTCTGGGTGCCTCCAGCCATCAGACACAGTGGCAGTGCTGCTACGGGCTCCTGCTCTCTCCAGCATCATGGCTGCTGGGTGGGAGTGGGTGCCCCGGGGAGCTTGCACTGAGGAGGGGATGCTGGGGCTGCCCACGGCTGCCCTGAGCAGACCTTTGGTTCTGGAAAGGTGCCAGCTCAGGCTCCTGCTCTTCTCTTATCCACACCATGCTGAGCACAAAGGCTCCAAGGACCGAGGCTCCTCGCCCTCCTTTATCTCTGTTTGCACTGGAATCAGTGCTATTGGCAAGGTTTACTTAAGATAGCAGAAATCCAGTGTGGGTGCCCCTGTTTTAGGGACAGTGATTTGATGTTTTTACTGAACTTGAACTCAAATCTTCCTAGAGCATTCAGATAATGCCGTATGCATCCTTCCTATCGGCCTGAACAATGTCACTTTGCAGTCAGCTTAAAGTAAAGCGGCACAACAGGCATTCACACTGGGTTAGTGGAGGGAGTTTCTGATGGATAAGGAGAGTAAGAGCCATCAGTCCTTTTGCTTTTTCCAGCTGTGAATCTACAAGCTTAAACCCATCCCTGTGAGGGTAGGTGCTGCGGGGCTTTGCATGGTGGCCTTTGCCAGTGCGGAGGAAGATCTCCTGGGATGCTTGTCCTTGAACATGGCAATAACCAGTGGAGGGAGGTAATGGAGCAAAGAGCAAGGGATGGGTGAGGGAAGTGAAGCTGTAATTGCTGTGGGTCATTGTGGAGGTGAACAACGTAGCGAGAGGCAAAAAGCCCACTTGGTCACAGCAGCCTGTGTTCACCGTAACCCCAGCCACCCTGGCACCTTCCTGCCAATGGGGAAGGCTCGTGCTTTGCATCTGCCGCACACACGTGCCACCGCTGTTCCCCTTCCCCCTGGCCTGCGTTACTGCGCCTCTGCTTTGCTCAGCTTCCCGGCGCTGCTTTCTATCATCCCTTCTGCAGTGCGTGAAGCTCAGGTTGCTTTAAGTTTGCCCCAGCCATCCCTAAGCTCCAGGGCAGTGGTCTTCAGCTGGATCCCTCTCTGCTCAGCCAGGACAGTTGCTCATATCACAAGGATGTTCTCCACTGCCCTCTCTTATAGCCTGACAGCTCCTCAGAGCTGGTTCCTCCATCCCTGTCTGCATGGGGACCTTTGTCCCTAGAAGGAGACCAGGCTGGAGGGCTGCAGCCCCACCGGTCCCCAGGCTTTAACAGCACCAGGGCCCTCGGCAGTGGACAGGGATCTCCAGCTGCCTGTGACCAGCCTCCCAGCTCTGAAGCATGGTGCAGATGAAGGCTCGCTGCCTGTGGTCTTCATTAGAGACAAATCCCTATCCCTTAGCAGTACCAGGGAGGTTGGCGCATAGCACCAGTTAGCAAATATTGCATGAGTACTTTGTCATGTAAGTGCTTTCTGGGCTTGCAGCTCTTCCTAATGAAGACGCAGTCGGTCAAACTTGCAGCCTCCTGCAAACAGGCTGGGCAGCCTCACGTGCCCGGCCAAGTGTGCACCTGGTGGGCAGGCTGGGGAGAGAGCGTGAGGGAAGGGGAGACACTGGGGCTGGGGTGCTGGGGAGAGAGGTGGCAGGGATGGGGATGGCATTGGTTGAAAACAGGAGAACGATGTGAGGAGTTCAGGGGATGGCTGGGTGGCAAAGCAGGAGGTGAGGACGCAGGGCTGGGTCATGGAGGGCGGTAGGTTGGGAGGTGAACTCTGAGTCGGAGGAAATCAGGATGACTCTGGAGACAGCTGATCCATCCCTGCCCCAGGCAGGAGCAGCCCTGCCTCACCTCTTCCTGGCAGTGTGTCTCACCTGGTCTTAAACACCTCCCCAGGCCACCTCTTCCAGTGCTTTCCTGCCCTTTCTGCCAGGAAGATTTTTCTTCTTGTCCAACTTCAACCTGCCTCGTGTAGCTCTGGGGCTGCCTGTGCTCTGTGCAGCAGAGAGGGAGTTGCTCTTCCACCTCACCACGTCGCAGTGGCCTTTCATGCGTCGGGATGCTGCTGTAGCTTCCACCACTCCTCTGCTCCTGGGATTCGCGTGACCCAGCCTGCAAACTTTTCATGCCTGCTGGATTTTTCGAGACTTCTGGTCGTTTCTCCTCCAGACGATCCAGCAGGTCACGGCTACTTAAGGCATTGTGCAAGCCTCTTGCCCCGATGGATTTGCCCCACAACCGTTTCAGACCTCTCACTCCCCCACCACAAATTCCTTTTAAATTCGAATCCTATCCCCTTCCATGCTGCCATCTCTGTTATCCACCACCCATGTCACCTGTGGGATCCCACTCCCAGAGTGGCAGTGAGGACAACTCCCTGATTTTGTCTTCCCAGCCAGTTTTGTTCCTCATCGTAGTTTTATCCAGCCATGGGGCTGTCCCTTGCTCACAGGAGCCTTGCTGGAAGCCATGCAAAACCCTTGCTGTGGTGTGATGGGGTCGGCTGGTGATAGCAGCAAGGCCCTGAGATCAGCCAGGTGCCTGGTGGGACCTTGGAGCCCTGCACATCTTGGGGGAGGTCGCTGGGCAGTGCAGGCCCAGCATGGGCAGTCCTGCCCTCGGGGAAACCCTGCTGTCACCCCTGAGGTCACCGTCACCTGGGGAACTTTTTTGATGCAGGCATTAGGGAGCAGAGGATTGCAGGCACTGGTCTGCAGCTCTAAGGGGATGAGGAGACCACAGCCTCTTCCTGAAATTTGGGGCTGGAGGGTGCAGGGATGGCACCACTCAGCTTTGTGCCCACCAGGACACAGAGCCCTTTGCAGCCACAGGGCCTCGGTACAGGTCTGCACTGCCTCTGCTCTCTACCAGCCCACCGGCCACCACTCCCGGCTCGTGCCGGCTGTACGCAGCTTGGGAAGAGATGCGCTTGGTGCGCGCTGTCCGCAACAGCATCCCACAGTGCTGGGCTAGGGCTGCTGGCCTGGCCCATGCCTGGGCACCATGGATTTCCTAAGGGCCATGGCAACAACTGGAAGGCATTCATGACGTTACAGAAACTGATATTTTTACAGTTCCGCCTTGGTCAGGGCAAGCTGTCAGTGCCTTTGCAATCTTCAGTCAACCACGCAACTAGTCTTTTAAGAAGGGAGTTGGTACAGGATGGAGCCAAGCAGCGCAGGGAAGCACCCGTCACGATGGCTGCCTGCAGCATGCCGTGGTGGTCTCATGCTATGGCACCAGTGGTTTGCAGCGTAGCCATGCCAGGCACAACAAGGGGCCATGCACCGCCGCATCGAGGTGACGGGCAGGACCTCGGCTGGTGGTCAGTGGTCACCCAGACCAAGCCTTCCCGTGGGCTCTGCTGGTGGCAGGGGATGGTTGTCCCCAGTGGCAGCAGAGCTGGCAGCAGGGCTCCTGCTCGCACCCGGGTGGTAGGAGAGGGAGCCTTGCCCCGGCACAGGGAGCCAAGGGTGTGCGAGCAGGTCGGGGCCAGGCTGGGATGCAGGAGGATTGGCGAGCGCTTTGAGATGCTGATCCGCCGCCAGCACTCATGCTGCCCCAGCTCCCCTCTCCGCCTCCCCCCTGCCCTGACGCTCCCTGGGGAGGATCTGGGAAGGGGTCCAGGTGAAGTGGCATCCTGGCGCAGCTCCCGGGGCAGTCCTGCCCGTGCCCTGCACTGCCCTGGCTCTGGGAGAGGTGCAGTGTGAGTAGCCAGCAGTGCTGTGGGGCTCAGGCCCAGCCCCACGTCTCGTCTATCATGCTATTTTTGAATGCTCTTTTGTTTTTTGTTTTGTTTTGGTTTTGTTTCCTTTTGTCTTCCTTTTTGTTCTGTCTCCTCGTGTTTGGTCCCTAGGAGCCAGCGCTAAGAAACAGGGCGAGGACTTAGCGGATAATGACGGTGATGAAGACGAAGGTATTTCTGTGCTTGAGGCTGCCACTGCATGAAACGCAAACCAAACACGTTTGCCCCCCAC
>NW_009596792.1:7234-9908 GCF_000690535.1 Cariama cristata
CAGGCTGTCCGCTTGTCCTGGCCGCCCCGCCCCTTCCCCTCCTGCGGACTCGGGGGAAGGCTCGTGAGGTTTTTTTTTTTGCTTTAGGAGAAGTTTGCTCCCTCTCCGCTCGAGCGAGGGCAGGGAGGAAGCATGTCAGCTTGGGAGATGAGGAGCCCTCGGGCACCTGGGCCCATTTCACCCTGAGCCCGGTCACATCCCACCTCCAGCCTCATCCCTCCAGAGCCGGTAACATCCAGCTGGGAGCCAGCGACCTACCCCTCCACCCTTGCCCAGCCCCACCATGGGCACAACCGCAGGGTGGCCGTGCCAGCAGCTTGGCACCCTTGGCAACCACAGGGTACCTGGCCGTGCCCAGGAGACCCGAGGTCTGCTCGGACATGATTTCTGTTAACTTCTCTCTTTCTCCACCCAACGCGAGCGAGGTCTTGCTTGCAACCAGAGCATCAGCACCAGCTGAGGCAGAGCAAGTGGGCTTTCAAGCAGCTATGATTCTAGATGTATGCCAGGGCTAAGCAAGCTGCAGAACAAGCTATTTTTAGTAAAACGCGGTTATTCAGCTGCAGGGTGTGGGGTCAGTGTGTTTGGCTGCAGGGATGTGAAGAAGAGGCAGGAGGAAGGGTTGGCCAGAGTGCAGCCCTAACGTGCTGAGGACAGCAAGGAGTCCCAGGGCAGCTTGAGGATGGCCTGGCAGATGGTGTTTAGGATCTGGAAAGCAGATGAAAAGCTTTGTCCTTGGCAGTACCAAAACCCTGTTGTTTTCTTCCACTAACCTGGGCCCCAGGATTTCTTGTACCAGGGCGTAAACTGGCGTTCAGCCTAAGTGACCGGACTGTGCAAAATCCCCGCACGCTATAATGTGCTGCAGCGATTAGGAGCCATTTATTCCCTGGTATGTCTCCACACGTTGCTGCCATTCTGCTGCGAGGGTGTCCCTTTGTGTGTTGGTGGGAGTGTGTGGCAGGGAGGAGAGGACACGGGCATGGCCACCAGTGTTCCTGCCCTTCGCATTTCAAGCAGGTGGCCCTGGGCAGACGATGTCTGTCCCGGAGGAGCTGTGAGCACTTTTTGCTCCCCAAATCCATGCATTTGCCTGGCTGCATCCTGGCAATAGGAAAAGAGCTGGCACAGGTTTTGCCATATGCTAATTCCCCTGGAGGGAAGAGGTTTTTCTATATGGAAGGGAGGCTACCCTTGGCCATGCTGTGGGCCATAGCTGGAGGTGAGGATGGCCAGAGGTACCCATCAGCCTGCCCTGCAGCCCCCTGCAATGGGCGAACCGAGAGGATGAGTGGACGTGGGCAGGCGTTAGGTGGGTGCAAGGGAGCATGTCCAATCCAGCCGGGCATCCCCACTGAGTTGGCATGACTATGCCCCGGGAGTCCCAGCCTCACGGGGACCACGGCGGGGGCTGGCTGCTGGGACAGCGTGGTGCACCGGTGAGGGAAGCAGGCAAGGAGCAGCAGCTGGCTGGGGCAGCCAAGGCCAAGCAGCCCTGGCAGGCGATGCCAGCCCATCCAAGCAAAGCACTGGGTGTGGGTGAGCACGAGGAAGGGCAAAGTCCATCAGTGCTGGCTCGCCAGCCCAGAAGGCTGGGCACCACAAGCATGTGGGACCTGGCACCATCTCCATGACAGGCACAACTGCCTCCTCTGTGTAACGTGGGTGAGATGTACCAGGAGCTGAGCACAGATGTTCTTCCCTTGCACCCGGGCTCAGCTCCATGAGGGATCCCAGGCCAGTGGGGCAGAAGGGGCAGGACACCCCCTGGACAGGGCCAGTCGAGAGAGGGAGCGTGCCTACTTTCTGTCCCCTAGGCTCCCGCAGCCCTTCCTCCCGGGCCCTCGGGGTCCCATTCCCCATCCTTACTCCATGCCTCATGCCCTGTCCTCCTCCGGATGCCGTGCTCACCTCCCTGAGACACACACGTGCACACACTGTCTGCCTCATCACCATGTCTATGTCTGGGCACTGGGGTGCCATGGGTTCACGTCCAGGCAGCCGGCAGGTTTCTGCCTTCTCAGGGGGATGGGAAATGGGGGCGGGAGAGTCAGACGTTGGAGCACCCACCAATGCCCCCCCGCCTTCCAGGTCCTGCACACCCCCATCCCTGCCCCCCTTGCAATGCCAGCTTCCAGGACTCCCAGAGCCAAGGTCTTGGGTCCAGCCAAAGACAGGACATGGGGCTGCATCCCAGGGCTGGACTCTGCAACTCCCATTCTCAACAGAGGTGCCACTGGTCTGGCTCCTGCACACGGCCAGAGCCCAGCTCTGGGGAAGAGCAGCTGAGTCCAGCCAGTATCTCTCCTGGATGTGCTGAGAACCCCAAGGGGACAGCAATGTGGGGATGGCGCAGCGGCTACCACCACTTGGAGAGGGGCTGGTGGGGTTGGTTCAGTGATGGTCAGCTTTGGAAGGCCACGCTGTGGCCCCCAGGAGAGCTCTGGGTTTGGCCCCTAAGCCCCCTCCCCAGTCCTGGCAGCTGGCATTACCCTTGTCTTTGGTCTGCCTGTTGGGCAGGGTGCTGTGGCCATCAGTGGGGTCCTGTGTTTAACCGCCTCTCCTTCCAGACATCCGGGACAGTGGAGCCAAGCCGGTGATGGTGTATATCCACGGCGGCTCGTACATGGAGGGCACGGGGAACATGATAGACGGCAGCGTCCTGGCCAGCTAC
>NW_009596792.1:10004-14115 GCF_000690535.1 Cariama cristata
GGGCCAAGCGGGGGGACAAGCCCCAACGGTTGACTGGGCTTGAACCAGCTGGGAAGGGGGTGGCGGGGGGCATGGGGCCCACTGGGATGAGGGCTGCCCTGCAGGCACTGCTCCTGCCCTCCGCCCTGGCCGCTGAGCAGGGTGCCACGTGGCAGTGCCCACAGCGGGCAGTCGCAGCGTGGTCTGGATCCTGGCACTGGCCCCCTCAGGCTCATTTACACAACCTGCCTCAGCTGAAAGCAAATATTGGTCTGCGGTTAAATAAATAATAAGTGTGTTTACCCAGCATCTCCTCCTGAGAGGGCTCAGAGCGGTGCGCTGCCAGTGGGTACTGCCTGGCTGCCCCTGGGGACCCGGCAGCTTTCCCTTCCCGGGCACTGGCTGCCTCCAAGCTGGTCGAGCTGCCGGGACCCCTGCAGCTGCCCACCGTGACCCGTCTGTCTGCAGAGGGGATCACTGAAAGGTGTTAGGTGCCGTACAGAGGAGAGTGGCAGTCCCATTTGCACAAGCACTGGTGACCTAGAGAGGTGAAATGGGGACACAGGGTCAAAAGGCAGTGCAGTTCCCTGCCTGCTGCAGCAGAAACCCCCAGGGGATGGGACACAGGAGATTTGCCTGGAGCATCACTGCTGCCTCCTTTAGCAGCAGGGACAACAAGGGGTGCAGAAGTTTCGGGAGAGCTTCCCAGACAGCCAACCTGGCACAATGCTCTCCCAGGCAGCTGGGTGGTACCCTAGGCAGCACATCCCTCTGATGGCCTCTGGACCCCATAGTCTCTTGGGAAAGATGGCAGTTACCTGGTAGAAAATAGGCTTTTCAGTAAAAACAAGCCTATTCAAGACCTTTCAATATTAAAAGATGGATAGGTGCAAATTTAAGAGACATAAGTCACAATATGAAATAAGACTTAAATGGTGCCATCATCATCTCCATTGAAATGATGCAGCGCGCCCGGCCAAAGCACCTCCAGTGCCGGAGCAGCGCTGGTGTCGCTCCCTGCGTACCGGGGTTACCTGCCTGGATTTTACCTCAGGACTATGGTTTTGGCTTCCTGCTTTGAGTCAAAGCAAATGAAACACTGATAGCTTATCTTGGGTGTTCCCTTTGCTATTGAAAGCATTTCTCAGCACCTTCCTCACTGAGAGCCTTTGTATATGAAGCCGCAGTCAGTTCCTCTCTGCCCAGCCCACCTCCTTACATTTATAGAGCCGCCTCCGGGCCACGCTAGTCCATGGAAAGCATTGGCTGTGCACACACTCAGCCTGCCTGCAGCCACCGGTGCTTTCTGGGCTTTCCTTAGTTCACATGTGAGGTGTCTTAACTCATTATTAGCAGAGGGGTGGTCCGGGTAGGACAGGGCTTCATGCCCATCACCCTGTCACTGCTTGCAGTCGGCTGGAGAGGCTCCTTGGGGCTTGCAGCTGCACTTGCAGCCTTTCACCCCTCTGTGCGGTGCAGAGAGTGGCCGGAGTTCAGTGGTGTTCCTGCTCCAGCTTAGAGCTCGCAGGACTCTTTTGGTAGTGGGGTCTCATGTTGTGGTGGGACGGGGTCCCATAGAAGGTCCCCTAGGCCCAGGGAAGTGGGGTGGGAGGTCAAGACACTCTCCTGCTTCCTCATCCCTGACCAGGATCCCCTTGGCCCACAGGGTTCCTGAGCACGGGGGACCAGGCTGCCAAGGGCAATTATGGGCTGCTGGACCAGATACAGGCATTGCGCTGGGTCAGTGAGAACATCGCCTTCTTTGGGGGAGATCCCTTGCGGATCACTGTCTTCGGCTCTGGCATCGGTGCCTCCTGCGTCAGCCTGCTCACCCTCTCACACCACTCTGAAGGTAGGTGCCAGCTGTGCCCAAGGATGCTGTGGCTGCAAGCATGCACCCTGCTGATGCTAACCCAGGCAAGGGAGCCTGTCCAGGTACTGCCGGGCACCCTAGCAAAGTCGGGGCTGCTTTTTAATTAGTCACCGGTGAGAGCCTGACCCAGGGCCAGAAAGCAAAACCTTCTCATCATGGGCAAGAAGAAGCCAGCGGCAGAGCATGTGGGAGGCAGAGATGGAGCTGGTGCTCCTAGCACATACGGCTGCAGCCCAGGGCCAGCACCTGGGTGTGGGGAGAACTGGGGACACCTGTGGTGCCCTGCCCAGGCACCGGGGCTCACCCACATGCAGATGTGGAGGGGGTGTAGGGCATCGTGCAGAGCACTGGGAGTGTGGATCTCAGTGCTAGAAAAGGCATTCGTACTGGAATAGAGGGAAAGCCAGACCTGAGCCTGGGAAGGGATGGAGGGCCCCATCTTGCGAGACTGGGAGAGCTGGAAGTGCTGCGACTAGTAAAACACAGGTGGAAGTGATATGATTGATACTTGTAAATATAGTAGAGTGTTTACTCTAGATAAAGAAAGGAATTATTTACACTAAAAGATTGTGTTGGCATAAGAGCAAATGCATGTAAACCACCTGCAAAGACATTTACATTGAGCGGGGGGGGGGGGGGGGAGGGGGGGGGAGGACGGGAAATAAGGATGGGAGCAGAGGTGCTCTCGATAAAATTCCTAAAGGAAATTGCAGGAGCAAAGCCTGAACTGGATGTGGTCCACAGGGGACCAGCCAGCCAGGGACTTGGTCACAGGGGCTTTATATGAGGGTGCAGCCCTCTTCCAGTGCTGTGTCCCCAAGCGTGGTGCAGTGGACATGGGTGTGCCTAAACTGTGTATGGGCAGTGGACATGGGTGCGAGTCTGCACCTCAGAGACACGCACAAAACTGCACTTGAAGCCATTGCGAAGAGCTGCAGCCCCGCTCAACAGCCTGGGAACCACGCAGGAAGGAAGGAGACTTTCAGAACCTCAGCAGGGCTGATGGCACGGCAGAGGGTGTACGGGAGGAGGCTGGCTCCAGTAGGACCAGGGCTACCCTCACCGCCTTTGGGGCTCCTGGGGTAGGATTCCCAGCTACCCAGAGCAGCTCTCTAGCCCCCAGGAGATGCTTTTGATGGCTAAAGCCAGAGGATGTTTCGCTTGTGTGAGACGGTAAATTGAGCAGTGTGTAGGAAAGGAGCACGGGTAGACCTTTGCAGACTCTTTTCTGAGCAGTGGGCAGAGTAGGGAATGTTCTGAGGCTGCGGGGGCCCATGGGGGGCCGTGCTGTCCCTGAGTGGATACCTGGGGCTCTGAGTGCTCTCGTACCCTTGCTCAGTCACCCTGGGCAGCGTGGGCACAGGGGTGGGGAGTCTTTTACAGGCTGAAAGCTCCTGCAGAAGGAAAAAAGGTTTTCTCTGCCCATGCCGAGTGTGAAAGGCCAGGGAGGGGACGTTGAGTGCAATGCATTCACGATGTTTTTTAGGGTGTTTCTCTCCATCACGGGAGTGCCTGGGAGGCAGGCGAGGATCGTGGGGAGGTGGTCTCGGTCCAGGAGTCTCCTCTCTGGGATTGGGTGCTTCTGGCAGGGCAGCTCCAAGGCTGCAGACTCGTTTTTGCAGACAGCTGGTGACACCTCTTTGGAAGCAGGACTGTGTTTGGCTGCCCAGGTGGCCCTAACCACTTGTACAGGCCCAGGATGGAGGGAACAGCATGGAGAGACGCTGGGGGTGGATTGGAGGGGCTGCTCCCTGACTTTTCAGCCACAAAAAATACTGTCGTGCCAGTATAGGATTTTTCAGGTCACACTAGTCTTTCTGCCACTAAACCCTGCACCTGCGTGATGTGTCCTTTGCCACCCCATCCAGCCCCAATGCCTGTGGTGTGGTCCTCCCTGCATCCGAGCAGTGCTGGGTGCCTGTCACCCTTGCTGCTGCTGTGGCAGCGGAGATGCTGCCAGCTGTTTATGCCATGAGGTGGGAGGGGAGCGCTTAGTGATGCAGGCAATGTTGCATCAAAGCAAATGGCCATAAAATGACCTCAAAAAAAACCCTGCGCGGAAGCACCCATCTCCCCAGGACAAGGCAGCCAACTCTGGAGCATGGCAGGGGAGCTGCACTAAGATGCAGCCTGCTGACCAGGCGGGTTTGGTTTTATCGCATCAAAATAAAACTCATAATGATCAAGAGCTATTAATGAAGCTGTTGATTTGTGCCTGCTCTGCCAGGTGCTGTGAGAGGCAGACACTGGAGGCTGGTG
>NW_009596792.1:14260-18438 GCF_000690535.1 Cariama cristata
CCTTTGCCCCATCTCCTGCTGCATGGGGGCTGCTGCTGCCCTTTGCTGCCAGCTCCAGGGATGCTCAGACCGCAGCTGGACAAGGCATCCAGGACCCTGCTTTGAGGAAGGCTTGGCCCAGACAACCCCAGGGGTGTTCCCAATCTCAGCAACTGTGCAAAAAGAAGGGGAAATTGGGAGCTGGCGACAGCCTGCAGCACTGGGCACCCTCCAGCAGAGCCCTGGTCCCACCACTTGGCTCTGCTGTGCCATGGCAGCCAGCTCTGCAGGATGCGGGGTGCGTCGCGACCCTCACCTTGGAGGGGAACAGGCAGGGAAGGCAGCGCTGCATCTTCCTGCCTGGGCCCCAGCAGGCTGGAGGGCTCCAGGGTGAGCTCTCCAGGGTGAGCTGCAGGGCGGTGATGCCTCCCTGGGGTGCCTGTCGGGCTTCAGCTAGGTGCTGGCATGGAGGGGGAGGATGTGGCAGGTCTGGGCGCTTGCAGACTTCTGAGTCCTGGGTCAGGATGTGGCCATGCAGTGACACAGTGAAGGGGCTCCGTCAGGGACATCACCAGCTGTTGGTGACACCAACTGCCCATGCTTCCCCAGGCCGGGGCAGAGGCAGAGCCCAGCCCAGTGGGTCTGTCTGGGAAGTGATGCTGCTGTCGGGGAGCAATAGCTGCCGCTGGGATGGCATCTCCCGAGAGCCAGGGAACCCCCATCCTGGCTCTTTGGCACGTGGATGATGGTGCAGAGCAAGCAAACCCATGGCCAGTCTCCAGCCCATAGGCTGGGTACAGCTTTCTAGGGCACTGGGAGGTGACAAACAGAGCTTGTGACTTCTCTTTGTCCCAGCGCATGGGACTGTACGTCAGGTACTTGGCAGAACGAGGACTGTGCGTGCAGACAAGAGCTATGGACATGGTGGCCAGGAGCCAGGAGCCTCCAAACCCTTCTGCTGCGGGAAGGTGCATGCTCCCCTGCAGAGCAGCATGGCCTTGGCTGCACAGTGGGGGTTTCACGCAGGCACTCCGCATTTCAGGGGGCCGGGGACAGCCCTGTGGCCACCACGCTGCTGCGCCAGCACCATTCAGGGACCACCTGAGACAGTCCTTCGCAGCGAGCAAGTGCCGGGGTCCGGCGAGGGTACAGGGAGCACTCGGGGTGCAGGAGAGGTCTGGCTGGAGAGCAGGGACCCCAGGGTGCACCCCGAGCCCGGCTGCCTTTCACCGCCCCGGAGGCTCCACTTCCTCACCGCCCTTTGTATTCTGAGCACAAGCGCCATTGACATGGGGCTGGAGCACAGCCACGCATTCCTCAGCCTGGGCCAGGGCCTTTGTGGCCCCGTTTTCCAGGGCGAAAGTCCACTCCCTCTGTGTTCCCGGTGGCAGAAAGGCCCTCTTTGTGCATCTGGCAGCGTGCTCCTGCGGGGCCGGATTGGCACTGAGCAGCCCCAGCTGGGCAGGAAGCGGCAGGGAAGGGGGCGAGGGGGGCTCTGACAAAGCGGTGGGGTGGGACACGCAGGGTTAAGTGTCCCGCAGCAGGCATTAACCCTCCCACTGCTGCCAGCCTGCAGCCTGGCTGCTCAATGAAGCCGGTGTCACCCTGGGCTGGAGGATGGCGCTGGGCCAGGGGCAGCGTGTGCCCCTCGGGGGCTCAGGCAACACATCCTTGGGGTGGCGGGGACAGCGTGGGCTGCTTGGCAAGGCCAGGCTGTGATGCAACCGTGGCCCCTCTCCTCCCCGCACCAGGGCAGAGGGATGCTGGGCCATCCCTTGCAATGGGAACCTCAGGGAGCACAGCAGCCCTTGGTTGCTGCCAGGAGTAGCCACTGCATACCCAGCTGCCACCCTGTCACCCTCGTGGTGCCCCCCTGTGCGAGCCCAGCTCAGCAGGCAGCACAGCCCAGGTCAAGGTCAGGCGTGGGCTGGAGCACTGCGTCCTTGCAGAGGTCCAAGGGCATTGATGCCTTTTTCATGCTGCACCCCATACAGCGGCGCTGGGGTGTTGGAACGGTGCTCACCGCACTGCGAGCTTCCTCTGCTCCTTGCCTGTCTTGCAGGTCTCTTCCAGAGAGCCATCATCCAGAGTGGCTCCGCACTCTCCAGCTGGGCGGTGAACTACCAGCCCGTGAAGTACACCAGCATGCTGGCCGACAAGGTGGGCTGCAACGTGCTGGACACGGTGGACATGGTGGACTGTCTGCGGCAGAAGAGTGCCAAGGAGCTGGTGGAGCAAGACATCCAGCCAGCTCGCTATCACGTGGCCTTTGGGCCAGTCATTGACGGGGATGTGATCCCAGATGACCCGGAGATCCTGATGGAGCAGGGCGAGTTCCTCAACTACGATATCATGCTGGGGGTCAACCAGGGTGAGGGACTGAAGTTCGTGGAGGGCGTGGTGGACCCCGAGGATGGCGTCTCGGGCAGTGACTTTGACTACTCGGTCTCCAACTTTGTAGACAACCTGTATGGCTACCCCGAGGGCAAGGACACCTTGCGGGAGACCATCAAGTTCATGTACACGGACTGGGCTGACAGGGACAACCCAGAGACACGTCGCAAGACTCTGGTGGCCCTCTTCACTGACCACCAGTGGGTAGAGCCGTCGGTGGTGACGGCCGACCTGCATGCCCGCTACGGCTCCCCCACTTACTTCTATGCCTTCTACCACCACTGCCAGAGCCTGATGAAGCCTGCATGGTCCGACGCGGCCCACGGGGACGAGGTGCCTTACGTGTTCGGGATCCCCATGATTGGCCCAACAGAAAAAAAAAACTTCTCCAAGAACGACGTCATGCTTAGTGCCGTGGTGATGACCTACTGGACCAACTTTGCCAAGACAGGGTGAGTGGGGATGGGTGCTGTGCCTGGGGGGGTCTGCACTCACTGCAGCTGCACCCCTTATTACCATGCTGTGGTGGGAGCGTGTCATGCCTGGTGTGGGACACTGAGCCCCCCCGTGCTCAGAGGTCCATGTGCTGCACCTTCACTGGGCTCAGGGCACCAACCACACAGTGAGAAGCTGAGAACGCAGCCAGCCCCTGGGGCAGGACCCAGACGAGCTCAGGGGTGGGGAGGTTGGTTGGCCATGGTTATTGTGGGTAAGACTTGACCTACGGTTGGGGTGCTGCCCAGCCATGCAGGACCTTTTGCCAGTCCACCCTGTGCCACCACTGGCAAAGGTCCCCCCAGCCTCCTTCTCTGTGTCTGCCTCTCCCTCCTCGCCTCCTCGGCTCTTCCTGTTGCTAGCTCTGTTTTGCCTGTGTTTCGCAGGGACCCCAACAAGCCCGTCCCCCAGGACACCAAGTTCATCCACACCAAGGCCAACCGATTTGAAGAGGTGGCCTGGTCCAAGTACAACCCCCGTGACCAGCTGTACCTGCACATCGGGCTGAAGCCACGGGTACGTGACCACTATCGGGCCACCAAGGTGGCTTTCTGGAAGCACCTGGTCCCCCACCTGTACAACCTGCACGATATGTTCCACTACACCTCCACCACCACCAAAGTGCCACCGCCTGACACCACGCAGAACTCCCACATCACCCGCCGGCCCAACGGCAAAATCTGGACCACCAAGCGCCCTGCCATCTCACCCGCGTACAACAGTGAGAACGGGAAGGAGAAGTGGAGCCCAGAGCAGGAGGCGGGCACCCTGCTCGAGAGCCCCCGTGACTACTCCACCGAGCTGAGCGTCACCATCGCTGTGGGTGCCTCCCTCCTCTTCCTCAACGTGTTGGCCTTCGCTGCCCTCTACTACCGCAAGGACAAGCGCCGGCAGGACACGCACCGGCAGCCCAGCCCCCAGCGTGGTGCCGCCAACGACATCGCCCACGCGCCTGACGAGGAGATGCCCTCCTTGCAGGTGAGCCAGGGTCACCATGAGTGTGAGGCTGTGCCGCCCCACGATGCCCTGCGCTTGGCCGCTCTGCCTGACTACACTCTCACCTTGCGGCGCTCTCCGGATGACATCCCGCTCATGACCCCCAACACCATCACCATGATCCCCAACTCACTGGTGGGGCTGCAGACCCTGCACCCCTACAACACTTTCACTGCCGGTTTCAACAGCACGGGGCTCCCGCACTCACACTCCACCACCAGGGTATAGCTGCCCGCCGCCGGCGCACACGCATGCACGCACGCACACGCACCCAGCAGACAATGGAAGAGGGACCCGCCCGGGCAGCCCGCCGC
>NW_009596793.1:0-4846 GCF_000690535.1 Cariama cristata
TACGGGGGCGTTGGGGACACTATCCCTCTGTTAGGCTCGCTGGGCATTCATGCTTGGCTCCTTTCCCCTGTCTTGGGACCAGAGAGTGTGCCCGGGACTCTTGGGAGGGTGGGATGGGGGGGGCTGAGGGGGGTGACTTGTACCTGTGCCTTGCACATCGCATGGTGAGATCAGTAACCTGGTACCAGGAGGAGTGTGCTCTGCCCCATAGGGTTCATCTTCCCTTTTTTCTATGTTTTTTCTTTGCTTTCTGGCTATGCTATCAGACTGTGACAAAAAAAAAAAAAAGCAAAACAGGGCTGACCCCCTGGCATCCAAGGGGACAAAGCCCCTGGGAAACACTGTTACCCCTCTTGCTGGGAGGGAGATGCTCCAGCCTGCTCCTCTGTCCATCCCCCTGAAGAGGGGACCTTGTCCTACAGCAAGCAATCTGGCAGGCATGGGATGACCCTTGTCTGCGGGACAGGTTGAGGGGATGGGGGATATTTGGTTACTGAGGCTGCAGCCCCTTGGAGCTTTCTCGATGCCTTGAGCTGAGCTATGGTCAGAAAAATCTGCCTTTTGTGTTGAAGGCACCTTCCTCTGTGCCGCAGCCCCCAGGGTGTCTGAGTAGGGGGAGAGCAGCAGCATCCCCCTGCCCACCTGGGCTGGACCAGTTTTCTTACCAAGCAAAATCTTAAAAAAATCTTCCCTGGCTGTCCTAAGGGACAGAGCCTTGAAGAGGAGAGGTGGTGACAGTGGAGGTGGCTTCAGGGGGGGGTCAGCAGCACTGTGTGTCCACTGGCTGCAGCCAGGAGATAACCCACAGGGGAGGGAACAGCCTCTGCTGCCAGACTGGGGCAGAGCTGCGGGCCTCACCCAGATCCGGGGGTTTCTCCAAGCCGCAGAGTTTCCTGGAGTATCAGTTTTCTCCAGGCGTAGTGTGAATGTTAAAATCATGAAATAACTGCTAGGTGTGCAACCGGCATGCTCCAGCGCGAGAGGCGCTGGTTACGTCAGGAAGTGGCTGAGAAGGAATTAGGCAGGTTACAACTCGCCAGGTTAGACTCTGCCACTCTCTACTCCCCAAGCAGCTCAGGGTTTAGTTCATATTTCCCCAGGCTCACTCAAGTTATTAAGCACCGTAGTTCGGGGGGAGCTAAGTCCCTCTTGGAGCTGTGAGCACTCTCTAGCATCTTGGCATCCTGTGAAGTCAAGCTGGGGGCTGATTTTTTGGGCATCTGCATGTCTTAAAAACTATTCCAGTAACCTTTCTGGTTTCTGTCCGTGTCCAGGCAAGGAGGTCAGTGCTCTGGTTCCCACCAACTCAGCAGCGAGCTGGCCTTGCACCAAGAGGCGCAATTAAAACATACTTTTGTAATTCATGGGAATGCTGCCCTTGCCATCTCTTTGGCTCTGTAAAGACAAAAATTAAGCCAGGCTTGCTCTCTTAATCTGCTCCGGAGGTGTGCAAGGCATCCTTGTACCCACAGGAAGGAGAGTCCATCAGAGCCATGAATAGGGTCTTACAAAAGACTGCGCTCCTCAAGGAAATAAAAGCCAAATAAAGGGGCAGTTAGCCATTTTCTGTGTTCAGTGGAAACTGGTGCATATAATAGCAACATTTGAGATGCATAAAGCTCTGTTCCCCCTGGCCCCCCTTCCCTGACTCCTTTCTTTTCTTGAGAATTGTTCTTATGAATTGGAAAGGCCATGATATTTGTGAGAAGCTGGGGAAAAAAAAAAAAAAAGGGAAAAAAACCCCCTCTGCTCGGGGGCAGATCACCGCACAAAAGGCTGCAGGAGTGCCAGGGCTGAGCTGGCTGCAGCAGCCTGGGGTTTGCTGCTCTGCCTTCTCTTAGGCTGATGCACGGAGGTGATCTGACTGCTGTGTTCTCCTTCCCAAATTGTTTTTCAGTTGCTTTCCTGTCAAAGCCTCAAGGCCTGGTTACTCCTAAGAAAAAAGGAAACGGGAATAAAAGAAGAAAAGGCAAAGGCCTGGGGAAGAAGAGAGACCCGTGCCTGCGGAAGTACAAGGATTTCTGTATTCACGGCGAATGCAAATACATCCGAGAGCTCGGAGCTCCCTCCTGCATGTGAGTTGCTGGCGTGTGCCTGTGCCGGGGGAGCCTTAGTCATGGTTCCTTCAATTCTCCAGGCCAGGCAGAGGAAGAGTGGAGGAGATATTTTTAGTGCATGTTCCCCGTCCACGTCTGGCCTCTTCCTTGTGCTTCTTAAGCAATGTCCATCCCCCACCAAAATCCCTTGTGGACTTAGACCCAGCATCCCCTGTTGGGGGTGGGGGGGTATGCTCCAGCTGAGCTGCTGCACAGAGACCTGCAGCCTTTGGGTTTGGAGGACGGTGAGCCAGGGCTGGGGTCTTGCAGCCAAGGTCTTCTGCAGGTCTGGTATACAAGACCCCATCCTGACTCTGTAACCCTGTGTCCCCCCATCCCTCACTGCTGCCAGCCTTGGCTGAGAGCTCAGGGCTCCCGTGGCTGTTGGGATGTAGTGGTGCAGGCAGGAGGAGCATTGCTGCTGTGCCATCAGCAAGGCAGATTGGAGGCAGCACCTTTAGGGACAATCTGCTAAAGCCACCCCCAAGCTGTCCCTTGGCCCTGATGAAGGACAGGGCTATGTAAACCCCCTTGCCCACCTCCCTGGGATGCAGGTACAGAGCAGTGTCTAGATGAGCCAAGCAGAGGAGAAAGAGTTTGCCTTCTGCCGGGACACCTGGATCCAGCACTGGTACCACGGGAAATAGCCAGGGGTGCACATTTGATCCTCGCTGACGTGGGCAGGAGTTGAGCTGGCAGATATATAAGAGGCTTTGTTCTTTGCTATCAATCCTCTGAGCCACCCAGCTCTGTGCCCGGAGCCCAAGGAAGATAATAGCTCCCTGGCTTATGGTGCCCACAAGATCTCACACCCTGCAATCCGCAGGGATCAGGCTCCACATAACTCCTTGAACCGCTTAGTTTCTGTCTGCCTGGAAGCTGTCATGAAGTTGGGCCCTTGCACAGGGGGCTCGGGACTGCCAGCAGGAGGAGATCTCTGCTGGCTCAGCTTGGGCTGGTGACCCAGTGTGATGTGGGGTGCAGGACCCCTTGCATGGGGCTGGGACAGCCAGGTGCCCCCTGCCCAGCCTCCTGCGCTACCCAGATTCCTGGGGCTGGGAGAGGACCTTGGACATGGGCAAGCAGGAGGGTTCCAGGGGCTGGCTGGGGCTCTCCAGCCTGGTGGCCCATCCCTGGATGACATCTCCCCAGAGTCATCATGGTTTTTAGGAACAGCGACCAACTGCCCCAGTCTCCTCCAGTAATGATGCCTCATGTTGGCTGGTGTCACTCAGTTGTGGCTTTCTTGGTGGCTGGCTGCTCGTGTTGTAAGGTCTCCTGTATTGTCACTTCTTTGGGCTGGTCCCCCGGGGTGCAGGGTGGGGTGAGGATGCTGCCAGGCTGGGTCCTGCACCTCTGCCTTGTACCCAGCCTCACTGCCGTGGCTGGGACGTGACACTGGTGCGTGGCGTTGTTGCGAGCCAGGCAGGATGGCTGGGCTGATACCGCGTCTTGGAGATAAGCTTGAGGGTCAGTGGCACTGAATATAGAGAGAGATATATATATCTGCTTGCATCAGTGCGCTTTGACTCACAGGGAGGATTTTCAGCCTCGCAGCTCTGCTGGGGAGCGTTATTTCTGTTACGTGAGTAACCTGAGTCTGCAGGGAGGTGGCACTTCTCTGGCTGGCAGGGTGTGCAGGGATGTCCTGCACTGAGAGAAGCACTGAACTCCAGTCCAGCTGCCTCTCTGCTCCCTTGTGTGCGATTTCCCACTTCCAGAGGTGCTCTGGGCAGCTTGGCTCTGCCTGGGAACAAGTGGGAAGAGCACAGAGCCTGGTGTTTTCTACTGCAGGGAGCTCAACTGGTCCCTGCAGGGAGTCCTCACTTGGTGCTTGGGGCAGGAGAAACTTAATTTACCAGTACCAGGGAGGTGATGGTGACACCAGACCTCCCAGCTCAGGGGAGGGGGACAAAGGGGAATGGGCAGGGTGCTGGCTAAGGCTGAGCAAAGAGGCAATTCCTTTCCACGGGGGTGTGAGGAAACCCAATGACCTTCTGTGCTCAGTCACCACCAACCTTTAAGACTTTTCTTCTTGCCCAGATGCCAGCCAGGATATCATGGAGAGAGATGCCACGGCCTCTCGCTGCCTGTGGAGCATCCCCCCAGCGTGTACGACCACACCACAGCACTGGCCGTTGTTGCTGTCGTCCTGTCTTCCCTGTGTCTCGTCATCATCGCAGCCCTGCTGATGCTCAGGTGAGTGCAACAGCACTGAGCCATCAGATCTGCATCCCCGGGAAGACTACATGCAGGGGAGGATGGCAGGGACTTCATACTCTGAGCATCTCTTCGCTTGGCCTCACAGGTGTCACAAGAGGGGTGTCTACGATGTAGAAAACGAAGAGAAAATCAAGCTGGGCATCACGGTGAATCACTGAGGATGCCGGGTGCTGGCGAGGTGAGCGCTTGGCCAGGCGTGGGGCAGCAGTGGGGCTGGTGGGCATCTGGGGGCTCTGCTTGTTCATGCTGGCTGGGACAGCTACCTGGATCCCGTGCCAGAGCCAGGCAGTTTGAGCCCAGAGAAGCAGTTCACTGGATTTGGCCTGAGAGCCTAGGCTGCCCCATGGGGCTCCAGCCTTCTTTCTTCCCCTTCCTGCTCAACAAGTCCCTGTGCCCTGACCCCCCCCAGCCACCACCACCTCCTCCTTTCTAACCTTAAGTCCCTGCTTTGCCCTGTTGCTGCATGATTTGGGGACGTTTGGCAGTGGGGAAGCTGCTTCTGGTTTTGTTTTTTTTTTACCCCCCCC
>NW_009596793.1:4920-5689 GCF_000690535.1 Cariama cristata
ATAAAAAACCCACCCCTTCCTTTTCACTCCCACTCTGCTTATTACTTGCACCAATGTAATGCCTTGCAGCTGGGCACGGGGAGGGGTAGACCTTGCTGCCAGCCCCATGTGATGTTACCCTGGCTGGGTGGTGGGGTGTGCTCTGCCCCAGGGGTGGCCATGTGGCCATGGGTGGGTGCTGGAAAGCTCACAGACTTCCTCTGGTCTGGTCCAAACCCTGACGTTAGATATGCCCGTACATATTACAGCAACTTCTCTTTCAAAAAAAAAAAAAAATTTGTTCTTTGTGAGGATGGAGTAATGCCTTCAAACTATTTCTGTAATGTTGGTAATAGTGTTGGGGGTGGGATTTTTAGCTGTTTATAGGAGTTGAATTTTGAGGAAGGGAATTCAGCACAAGGATTTCATCACTGTCCCCTCTGCCCTGGAGATTACTGGAGTGGATGTGTCCAGGGGGCAAAGTGCTGCGGTCCCTGGAAGGGAAACATGGTGGACATGGGATGAAATGCTTAGCCACTGCCCCCCCGGCATCCTGGCTACCATCCTCCAGGGTCCACGGGCTACCATCCTCCAGGGTCCAGCCCTGCAAGGCGGCAAGTGTCTGCTGCTGCTGGCGCTTTGGTGGCTATGAGGGCTCTCCTGCCAGGATGGGTGGGATGGACACTTTGGCCCTGCCATGCAGGAACCGCCCTATGGGAAGAGTGGTCCAGGGCCATGTTGTGAGCTCTCCTGCTGCTGTCTTGCAGGGGTTGGCACTAACGCACTTCTA
>NW_009596793.1:5875-10219 GCF_000690535.1 Cariama cristata
CTGGCCAGCCAGCGGCAGAGGGGCTCTCCAGCAGCTCTCCGTCCACTGCGGTGCATGGCAAGGAACAAACTGTGAAAGGCAAGGAGATTGGCCTCGGGGCTTTCTTAGGCGCAGGAGGGGTGGGACGGTAACAGCTATTTAACAAGATATTTTTCATTTTAAATTATATATTTATTTTAGATAAACTGTACATAGTATTTATATTTATTGTAGGTCTGGCCCTGCATCCTTCATGTAGGTCAAGATAACAGGGTCAGACCTCCCTTATTTTTTAAGTGCAATGTAATAGTCTAATAAATAACACTTTGTTACAAACAGTTGGGTTGTTAATTTAATGAAGACTGCACGTAGCAATAGGCCCTTGCCAGTGGGGTATTGCAAACAGCAGCAGAGGTGCTGAGTGCATGGCGGGGGGTGCTGGATCAGCTTGTGCCATCCTTGGGGTGCAGCAGAGCAGCGCGGAGGGAGGATCCATCCTGCAGGAGCCTGCAGCCAGGCCAGCCCCATCTGTGTTTCTTTGGAGATTTGCATCTTTACCAGCTGATGCTGTGGAAGGGATCTGATGTTTGGGAGTCCGCTCATTAAGCAAAGCTGCCTCTGGTATGACTGAAGCCACTCTGGCTGCTGATCAATCCAAATGGGACTGATTTCTGGTTTTAAGCCAGCATTTGGCTAAAAAAATCAAGAGGTGGCCTTACACCTCCCTTGCAGGGGATCCCAGCAGTTCCTGGGGTGGCTGCAGGCTCCTAGAGCTGGGGTTATTCCAGTGAGCATCATTTCAGATGGTGCTTCAGCACTGGTTCCAGTAAAAATAACTCCCAAACCACTTCTTTTCTCTTCCTTGATCTTCCCCAGGAAGAGCTGAGATGAGGGTGAGATGCTGAGTCTAGTGGAGAGCCTTGAAGCAGAGAGAAAGGGCTTCCCCCTTGCAGGAAACCTGCTTTCCTCAAGCCCCTTTCCCTTCAGCAGATGTCAAACTTCGGTTTTCAAAGGGGAGTGCTAACTACTGCTTTCCACTCCTGCTCTTACAATGGGCACTAAGGCTGGGCAGTGAGTAGTCTGAAAAGCTTTTTGGCCTGATTTAGCCAAAATTTTGCTCTGGTAAAGTATCAAATAAGCTTTATGTTCACTGGGGGAGGGGTTGCTTAGGAAGTGAGTGCGTAGGTTCACCCCCCTTGCACAGCTGCTAATTTTGCGGTAGCAAAGCCTGGGGTGTGGGAAGGGGGAACGCAGCAATACTTTGGCTTTCCAGTGCTTCCTGAGATATAAGGGCTAAAGTACATGGCTACGGCAGATGGGAAGTGGGTGGGTGACAATGCGCACCCTTGTGTGTTATCATCTGGAGAGTAAAATCCCCAGCAGCTGCAGTGGCCGGAGTTCTAGAGCCAGGGAAACAAGTCACTGCCTCTGCTTTGTGCAAACCTGAACCTTAACTCTGTGGGAGTGCCAGTTTACAAACTCCAAACTTTGGCCTTTTTCAATGTCGATTAAGCAAATAATGCCTTCAGCTGCTGTGTAGGAGGCCTTTCTGCTCCAGGTCACCTGGCTGTGTCCCTGCCTTGCTGTGCTGCTGCTGTTCCCCTTCATGGAGCTGCTCTCTGCTCCAGCCCTGCAACCTTTCTGCCTTTCGCGGTGGGCAGCTCTGCATGCTCAGGGCTCCGTGCCATCCTGGTGGGCACTGGGAATATCTCTGCTGGAGGGCTTTTCTGCAGACAGCTGGAACTTCGGCCTGGAGCTTAGCTGCCCTCTGCGCTACTCCTTCCCTGCAAGGATGTGTTCCAGTCCTCTTCGCTACTTTGCGGGCCAGCAGTGCAGGCTGGGCTGCCCACAGGTTGTGATTTAACAGGCCAAGAGATGGGAAACATATTTTGGAGAGGTAGGGAGTGGGAAGCTGGCTGGATCCATGGGCTGGCTTGCTCTGCCCCACCGGGCTGGGAAAGGTTCACAGTCCTACAGATGCTCTCTTCTCGGCTAAGGCAGGGATGAAGCCTCTGGAGCAGCTGCCTGGTCCGGCTGCGCTTGTGGCCACAAAACAGGAGGGGCCCCAGAGCCTGGCTGGAGTTCGTGGGGCTCTGCCCTGTCCAGGATGCCCACGCACTGTGGGGAGAGGCTGGGCTGCTTGCCTAACCGTGCCTGCAGGAATGGGGTGCCAGGAAAGCAGTTTCTACCATCCGGCTTGTCCCCCTTGGACAGGAGTGGGCTGCTGTGGCAGCCAGCCAAGCTGAGCACTGGTGGGAATCCTGGTGAAGGCAGGTGGTGGCCTCTGGCAGCCACAGCTCAGCAGCTGGGCCTTTCACCCCCCACTGGGCACGGACTCAGGAGCACAAACACGTCACCAGTCGCAGCATTTCCTGACTGCCACTGTCTCAAGCCCACTTGCTGCTCTGACACTGACTCCGTATTTTGACCTCTGGCATCTCAGAGAATCACAGAATCAGTTTGGTTGGAAGACACCTCTGGGATCATTGAGTCCAACTTTTGCCCTAACACCACCATGTCAACTAGACCATGGCACTAAGTGCCACATCCAGTCTTTTCTTGAACACCTCCAGGGATGGTGACTCCACCACATCCCTGGGCAGCCCATTCCAATGTCTAACGACCCTTTCTGTGAAGAAATGCCTCCCCATTTCTAACCTGAACTTCCCCTGGCACAGTTTGAGACTATGCCCTCTTGTCCTCTCCCTTCAGATCCCTTTGACGCCTGTGCCTGGCTCATATACAAGTGACAAAATGTGTGCCCAGCCACTAAACACTATCACCTGGTGTGTCCCCAAGTTCCCCGCGTGGGCTCACTTGGTCCTGCTGTGGGCAGAGACCATGTGCCTGCAGAAGAGCTCTCCAGCTTCTTCTCAGTCTCTTCTCCAGAGCAATGGTCAAAACTCAGAGACCTCCAAAATGCCAGATGTGGATTCAATAAAAAATTGCAGTATGTTGCATTAGTCAATTTAATATCCAATTCTCCCCTGCCTGACCCAGCACCTTGGCAGCTGTGCTTCAGCGCCTTTGGCCATCACAGTGCAGCAGAGTTTGGATGGAGAGGGCAACAGTGCATTGGAACAGGGATGAGGCAGCCAAGAGGACACCGCAAAAGTGGCTGAACCACCTCCGCTACCTCCATTCGGCTGATTTTCCTCCTGACTGGGGTTGTTGGCTTTGCCCAACTCCTCACCAAGCTGTCTAAGCCCCAAGCCTGAGACAGGCTTTGCCACAGTGAGGCATCTCCCATGGGTTTGCTGCCGCTGCAGAGAGGGTGACACAAATCCCCCCAGGTGCCTATGGAATTGGGGGCACAGCAGAAGGCCCCACATCTGCGTGCAGCTGCCCTCGTAGGCAAGGGGTGCAGGCAGTGGGGACTGTCCCTCACCTCCAGCTTTGCACTGGGTAAGTAGCAATGCAGGGGGGCCAGCAGGTGGGCAGCTGCAGCAGCTGAGGAAGGCACTGAAAAGGGTGGCTGTGCTCTGCGAGCAGGTGGCAACAAAAGCTGAGAGTCCCTGAAGGTCAGATCCTGCACTCTGCTTTTTAATAGTAGTGTTGCAGCAGGTTCCCCCAGCCTGCCTCTGGCTGCAGAGTAGCGTGCTGGCCACTTCAGTTTGTGCTGCCTTCGCCCAAAAGGCATCTGATGGCCTCATCAAGATCTCACCCTTTACCAGAGCCCATCTGGGCAAGCTCCAAGGAAAGCTCTGGAGCTGGAGGGAATGAAGGTGATTCGTTCACGGGCAGAAGCAGGCCACAGGGTGCTGGGGACTGCAGGCAGCCAAAAGCTGCCACTGCAGGACATGCAGCACTGCCACCCCCTCCATGGGGAACCCACTGGCTCCCAGGCCTCTCACTGCCCGTTTTGGTACCTCTGCCTGACAAGCACGCAACAAATTCAACCTCCCCTGAGCATTTCACTGGATCCAAGATGTCTGGCACCTCCAGCCCCAGCATCTCTGCAGCCAGGTGTTATTAATGAAGCACTGCTCCGGCTCTGTTTTTAGCACCTGCTACTGCTTTTTGGTCTGTGGCTGTTGGGGTCCCAAGCCCTGGCAGCGCTCTGCCATCTCGGGCACGGGTGTCCAGGCTGTGGCTGCCGTCGGGAGGGGCAGGTAGCGGAGTGGGGCACACACGTTCCCCCCATGCCTGGGTACCGCCGGGCTTGGGAGGGTTCCAGAGACACCTCAGAGCTGCCCAGGGGATGAAGCTGCATCTGGGCCCACAGAGCATGGCCAGGCCCGCTGGGCTCTCCTCTGGCTTCGCCCTCACAGGGACCACGTCTCACCCTCCTGTGCGGCCATCGCTTCCCGCTGAGGTGGCTGGGCCAAGGACGCTCATGTGGGACCGGCCCGACGGAGAAACCTC
>NW_009596793.1:10560-14619 GCF_000690535.1 Cariama cristata
GGGCCGCGGCCTGTCAGGACCGTCCCTCATCGCCGCTGCTCTCCCCTCCAGGCTTTCACCGAGCTGCAGGCCAAGGTGATAGACACACAGCAGAAGGTAAAGCTGGCTGACATCCAGATCGAGCAGCTGAGCAAGACGAAGAAGCACGCTCACCTCACCGACACGGAGGTCATGATGCTGGTGGATGAGACCCGCATGTACGAAGGCGTGGGGAGGATGTGAGTACCTGCCTGGCCTTTGGTGGATGGCGGGGGCTTCCTTACTGTACCGAGAGCGGCTGGCTGGCTCCCTGCTTGGGCGTACCTGGCTGCTGTAGCAAAGTGGGGTGGTGATTGCGGCCCTGTGCAGAGGGAGACCCTCCCAGCCTTCGTGTGTATGAGGCCTCTAGGCTGCTGCCCTGGGCAGGAGGCTCTTCCCTTTACAAACAACACTCCAGCTTTCTGTCAGCGTGTTCATTTGTTTCATTTTTGTCATTGTCTTTCCTTTCATTTTTGTCATTGTCTTTCCTTTCATTTTTGTCATTGTCTTTCCTTTCATTTTTGTCATTGTCTTTCCTTTCATTTTTGTCATTGTCTTTCCTTTCATTTTTGTCATTGTCTTTCCTTTTTCATTCCGGCTGCCTTGAGGAAGAACTGTTATAAATATCTTGGCTTTTGCTTGCTGGCTTTGCTCCTGACCGTGATGGTCTCATCTGGCACCTCTGGGAAGTTTGTAATCTAGGCTAGCAGAACAGCATGCTAATGACAAACAGCATTTGTGAGAAGGCTCTCACAAATCTGTCCAGCTTCAGTCATTTCCAGTGTAGTTTGCACCAGACTTCTTGAAAAGCCACTGTGCACAGTTCACGTGCTTGCAGAAATGTATTCTACAGAAATGCCCTTTGCAGTATCATGCCAGGGAATGGATCTACAGGGTGTTGCCTGCATATTTTTTTTTTTTCTCAAACCCTTGGAAGTGTGCATAAAGGTCACATGGGTAGTCCCAGTGAACTCCTAAAGATGTGCTTCCATGTGTGGATGGCTGTCAAAAGAAACACGTTAAACCAGAAGTAACGCATTTTGATTAACTTCCACAATGTTTGACTTCAGCAGCCTCTGACAGAAGACCATACAAAGTAATTTCAAATCTGAAACACATGCTTACTTAATATTTATCACACTAGATTTCTGTTTCTGCTTTGAGAGTACTGTAACTTTTCTCTTACGTCTTTTGTGAGTTGGGTAACAGTAATGGCTCTGCTCAGCTTGGTATGTGGTGTTGGGAAATCTGCTCTGACTGCTGCCAAAAGGGGTGATTGTATTGAACTCTTCCTCATCCTGTGTTTACCCTACCTTCTTTGTGTTGAAGTGGGTGATCGCAGAGCCGAGCGGTGAGCCAGGTCAGACTACAAGTGCCCTGGTCATCAGACCCTGCAATCTCCAGATCAAGTTGTAGGGAGGTGGCAGGACTGGGAAGCCAGGAGTGGTGTGTAGCTTGCCCTTTACTGCGAGTTTTCAGATGAAGTTGTACCCAAGCTGATGGAGGTATTCAGCGTGACAGAATCCCCTTCTTGGCTCCCAGTAAATAAACTTTCCCATGTAGGTGAATTAAATGTTGGGTTTGTGTGGGGATGCTAGTAACCGGTACCTTAAAAGGAGATAGATTTTTGTCCCTTGAAAGAGGCAACTGATTTGACCTGGGCAGGCTGTAGGCACAGCAAACACTCGTGGTTTGAGTAGTCATGAGACGACGCAGAAGGGTTTTTTTTTCTATTTGGCTTGTCACCGAGCAGACAGACGAAGAATAGAAGATAATTCTGGAGTCAACAATTTTTATAAAGCTTTTTTTAAAATCCAAATGTACAGAATACTTCTCCTATATGAGAATTCCCTCAAGATACCTTAAAAAAGTGAGTGTGTTGGTCTTTATCGTAAAGTAATCCTGCTTATGAATCCAGTGTGGGTAGCAGATGGTGTTTCAATGCTGGCTGAAATGTCCTGCTTTCTGCTTGTGCCTCCCACTTAGGAGTAAGAGATGCTTACCTTCTTTGTGTCCTAAACCTTTCTTTGTGTGCAGCAGCTACAGGAGTGACAGTCTTCTGGGAAGTCTTCTTTTGCTTACCTTTCGATGACCAGACAGGGTGGCTTAGGCAGGGCAGGCAGCTCTCACTCCTCAGGGATGGCAGAGGCGCCATCAGAAAAATATTTGCATTATGATAGCATTTAAAAGCTGAACTCTTTCTGGGCTTTGTTGTACTAGTTGCTATGCAAATATAGATTGAGAGTGCTCTTCTGCTGAATACTACTCATTGACTCTCTTTTTTTTTCCTTTCTGTCTGTCTTTTTTTTTTTTTTTCCTCCTCCTTTTTAGCTTGATAGCTATTTCTGTGAGCTCTGGCTGTGGGGCTGAAGGCTCCCTTGCCAATTGGCAGTAGTGCTCTGGTATGATCTGTGCCACTCCCTAGAACATGCACCAAGGACACGAGGCTCTTCCTGGAGCCCACTCCAGCCCCTAGTAGAGAATTCATTGCTGAGATCTGGGTTTTTAGCAAAGCAGGCTAAAGCAGCCCTTGAGCAGGAGTTAAAATCCAAGGGCAGTCTGGCATCTTGTGTTCCACTGGAGACCAAAGGAGGTAGCCATTATGGTTCTTCCAGACATATAAGCATGTTCTGTGAAGTGGATTTGCAGATTTTTTTAATTTGTTGGCTTCACTGGCTTGCACAGATGTGGGAGTTCAGCCACCAAAGGGGTGTTTGTGATGTCTCAATTTCTTTTGCATAGTCTAGCATGCAAATGTTAGAATTTTGGTGGGTTTCAGTTATCCAGGAAAGGTGGAGGTCTGCATCAGTGTTAACTCTGATTATTGGTGCTCCTTTGACAGCTTGTTTGAATTGCTAAATTCTTTGAAATAAGTTTTGTGCTTCTATTCCTGTGCTCAACTTTTTTTTTAATTTATTTTTTTATTTTCTTCTTTATCCCATTTAAGCTGCTACTTAGAATCTGGCTTCTGATAGAGTTTCTCTTTTTTTTTCCTTCAGCTTTGGTGGTTTGGGGTGTGTGCAGGGAGCTAGTACATACACTTCTGTAGAATAAGATACTTCAGATCTTCATGGAATTTGATGGCTTGAGGAACTGTGGTGAAGTGCTGCATCCTGGGAGGAAGTCTGCCTAGTTCAGTACTCGCTTCTGCACTTCTTGGAAAGCAGTTGTGTGGTTTTTGTTCTCTGAACCTCTGTCTTGAGCCTCCTTCCTTTCCCAGAGGCTTTCCCTGCACTACTGGTGAATGTGAAAGTCCATTTGTGGTTCCTCAACTGTTTTTTTTTGTTTTGTTTTTAATTTCGTAGTGTGTATAACATGTGGAGGCCTTACTGGCCTCCACATGTGGAGCTCAGTTTACTTTTGTTATAGCTATTTTTGGTTTGACACAAGAAATGTCAGTGCCACATAGTATGAGATGATGAATTGCTGTGTACTGTACATATCCATGAGGCTGGGATATCATCTGAGTGGTGGCATCTTGCCAAATACATTTCAATTCTGTTACTTCATACTCTTTTGAAAGGCCTGTTACGTAGCCTGAGACAACTACCACTATCCTGGACTTCTGCTTAAGCTATTTGTGATCTGATACCATCACATTGCTTTGAGAACTATGCTGAAAGTTTAAGCTTCAGAATTCTGTCTGAATATTTCAGACCTTTCCCTTTACATTCTTTTAACCCATAACCTTGACAAGATCCTTATTTACAGAAGAAAAATGTCTGGCACTTATGCTAGGCACAGTGAGGAGAGCACTACGGTTTTTCATGCTATGCCAAAATAGAGAGTCAGTCAGTTTTGGTTTAAAATTGCTTTGTTGTCAGTTTACTTCTACAACAGATGGGAGAATGCTTGCAAAAATAAAATATAAGAAAGTAAAAATCAAGCAAATACTGTTGCACAACTTTATGTTCAAGGTTTTGTGCAAGTACAGTATATTATTATAGCTGTACCTATAAAATGACTTATTATTTTATACTATAATACAGTATTTTATGGGGACGGCTGAAATAATATGATATTGACTTTTTTTTTAAGAGC
>NW_009596793.1:14702-19599 GCF_000690535.1 Cariama cristata
TCCTGCTTTTTCTGTGATTCTTGATTTTTGTTTGAAAATGAGACATCATAAATCATTGTAAGCTCTTTCCTGAACCCCTGAAGACAGCAGTCAGTACCACACATCACTCAATACAGCTGCAGTAGCTGCATTTTCACTTTTTGTGTCTGTATGAGATTGGTGTTCGATTCTACCAGCGCAGATCACTGCAGAATACGGTAGCTGTACTGTCGTTCCCGCTCACATTTCAAAAAAACTCACAAAGAACTGAAGGACATGTGAGGCTTAATCTTTATGGTTCAGTTACTAAATATAGGTTGGTCTGTGAAATCCAAGTGCTTCTCTATCACCCATCTCCTTGGGTAAGGCTTTGTGCAGAGTGCAGCGCTGAAGCCCAGCTGCTGAGAAGCTGACAGGTGCTGCAATACTTAAATGAATCCCAGGGACAAGCATGTTGCTGTCAGCCTTTGGTCAATATAAACTTGAAGCTCCTTTATCTATTAAAAAAGGGAAGATTTTATTTTCCACAGAGTCTGGTGTGTCTAGTAAGTACAGTCAGGCACTGAACTGCGAAGAGAACAAAATTTGTGTCCCGCTGCTTGCTGGTTAACCACTATTCATGCTGTATGCTGAACAAGACAGGGGTGTTGGGAGGTGGTGCGTGAGGAATCGAAGGCTATGTGGCGTGACAGATGTGCATAAGACATAAGGTTTTCCATCACCCAGTTGTTATTTATTTCATTTTTTTTTCTCGATTTTGAGCTACTCACTTTTATTGCAGTGTGAACAATGTTCTTCACAGTGTTATGTGTGAGCGGGCCTATAAAAGTTTGCAAGATCTTTTTAGAAAGCTGTCACAGAAAGCAAAAATCAAAATGATGCACGCAGTGGTGATGCAGTAGTAGTCCGCACAGGTGCTTTTGACTTGACCAGTGAAGTAAGGGGCAGCAGCTGGTTGTCATCCTCTTCCTGGCTGATCAGGAGTGTGAGAGGAGCACAGCTGGTCAGTGGGCTTGGTGGTTAACTATTGCCAGTGGTGGGATACTGAGAGTCTGGACTCCTGGATTCTGTTCTAGATCAGAAAGGGAGCTTGTTCTTTTGGGCACGGGCATCTTTTCGAACTTGTCATCTTCTAATTCCTCAAATGTCCTCCCATTTGCCCTTCCCCCACTTAGTTCTTGGTCTTATTCCTGATGCCCTGGGCTGCTCATTTGTAATCTCCTGGATATCTTGGTCCAGTTATAGCTCTCCAGTCCGGCTGCTTTACATAATTTCTCCATGCAATACTGAAACTTCAGAGAAGAAAAGATTTCTGTGCCTTGTATGCAAGATGTGTATCTGCCCAGTTCTAGGAAACAGCTGCATGTCTTAAAAAAATCAGCTTTAGACAGAGAACTGGTGTAGAATGGATGCATCTGATAAGTCAGTGTTTGTCAAATGTATAAACAGCAGAAAAAAGGGTCTTACAATAAAATAATAACCAATAAAAAAAATAAGCTTTTTACTTAGCCTTACTTGAAATAAACCTGATGCTTACTGTTCTCCCACCTACTCCATGCCCCTTGTGAGAGAAGGTTAGCTTTTACTTGATGCTTGTGTCCCTTGCCTGGAGACATTTAACTCTTTAGGAACATTTTTCTGTTGGTGCTAGGAGTATGATATTCAAACAAATCTATTCTGTTTGTCTTTTCTTTATCCTTAAGTTTTGCCCTGGCTGTTATCTAGACAATACAGAGGAAGGAGCTACCTGAGTAAATGTAGAAGAGATGAAATCCAAACTGAGAATATAAGGGTCAGAACAGAGACAAACTACTTGCACAGACTGCCATTGTTGCTAGGAGAGACAGTTTGATCTGCTGTGATCCAGAGGCAATGTGTTGTTGTATAAATGCTAGAGCCTTCAAGAAGTCTTGCACTTGCGGGGCAGCAATGTGGAGGTCAGACTGTTGTGGGAGACAAGGGCCATAGTAAGGTGCCTTAATTTTGTCCCTACCTCCAGAAAGAGGAAATCTGAGATATCCTGCAAGTGCAACCCATCTGTTGCTTCAGTGGTACGGAGTTCTCTTTGGATACGTGCTAGACAAATATTAAATGTTTTGGGGAGCTCAGACTGCTCCTGCTTTTGTGGCTTGCTGCGGCAAATGACTTTGCAAAAAAATTATGGAACATGACTGTCTTATTTCTGAAGTTCTCCAAGCACTTAAAATATCACTCTGATATTCTGAAACAGCAAGCAACTTCCATTTATTTCCCCTGTTTCCTAAAGGAAATGTTGGAGTCAAGAGTTAGAGTCCCTGGGGAAATACTGAGTGCTGGAGCACTTCTTTCAGAATACAGAGCTGTTTCTCTGGTTTAGTGAGGGCACTTAATTTGACTTTCCTGCAACAGAGGAGAATGGCCAAATCACTGGACCAAAGAAGGACTGGGAGAGTCCCTGCTGTGTCCCTCTTGTATCCCTGTCTTGCTTGGGGATGCCCTTCCAGGTATGGTGTTGATGGATATCTAGCCAGCAGGACAAGATGTGACAAGGTACCCGACACTCAGGGGCATAGCTGTTGGATGGAGATGCCCAGAGTCAGTCTCTGGTCTGATATGTGTATGTAAACATAATCTATAAATTTTATGTGGAACAGCCTTAATACATAAAAGAAATCTAGGTCTGAACATCCTCTGACCTAGCTGCCTGTTCAAAATCTGAAAGAAGGAGTGTTTAATACATGATTTCTCCATTAAAATACTGAAGTAAAATATTAGGAAACCAATCCTGTGGGATCAGATTGCTATTTTACACAAGTTTAATACAGAGACGCAAGAACCAAAGTGCTGAACTTGGAAATTCTACAATTGCTGTCTTGAATTTTTATTTTTTATTTCTGCAAAACTATTTGCTGAATTAACAGAATGTTTCAGACAGTTTTTGAAAAAAAAATAATTAAAAAAAAAACCCCCAAACCCTCAGACTTTCTGGGAAGAAACGATTTTCCAAAACAACATCCAGCCTTTTTGGTCCACAAATGCTGATTCTAAAAAGTTTGCTCTTACTGATTAGGAAACAACAGTGTGATTGTTTTAGTGCTAGCTAATTTAACTCTAGCATCCAGAAATATCTCTGTATTGGTGTTATGTCTGAGTTCTTTTGACTTGGTTATCTTTACATCCACTTCTGTGATGCTTGCTGTGTTGATTTCTTTGATGCTTTGTTGTAGCAGGATTTGCGATGTGCAAAGCCAAGGCTGCACTATTTAACAACCACAAGCTGATAGTTGGGTCTTTCTCCTCACTTAGCATTTCAAAGGCTTCTTCCTGGGCAAGGTACGAAGCATTTTTTTTTCTTTTTTTTTCTTGCAACTGTAGGTGGATTTTCTTTTGAAAAGAGGTGTATCCTGATTTTACTAGTTTTCCTGTATAGGTTCTTAGAGAAGAGCTGCTGCTGCGATGGGTACACCTAATTTTACCTGTCAGAGTATAGCAATATCTCTGTGTCACTTCATTTATTACTGTAAAGTTCACCTTTCTGATCACAGAATATTTACCAATAGAAAAAAACCCCAAACCTTTTTTTAAATGCAGATTTCTTTAGGATTGGTTGACGAGGGCGTTCACACCAACGTTTGCTTCTTTGTGTTTTCCTAGATGCGTGTTCATTTGATGTTCTGGGGTTGGGGTTTGGTGGTTTTGTGTGTGGTGTTTTTGTTTTTTTTTTTTTTTTTAATGTTGTTCCTTAGGAATTTGTGGGGGATTCTTAAAAATACAGGAGGCTTTAGAAATGGATCTTGACTTCCCATTATCAGAAAAATTGTTTCTGTTTTCAGCTGCTTGCAACTTTGAAATATGGTACATCATAGACTGCAAAAAATCTATTTGAAGTTCATCTGCTAGTAGGCATGCTGTAGTCATTTGAATTTACTTTGCTTAAACAAGCTACAGGTCATCATTGCTACATACTAAAAAATTACATTAAAGCAAAACTAAAAGATAAAACCACTAAACCCAGGAGTGTAGTGAGGAAAAACTAGTCATGGAGATTTCACCTCCATGAACTACAGTTATGTTTGCACTGTTTTCCCCACATGGTTTGAATCTCAAATGTTATTAATTCCTGTATGATAGAGAGGACGCATTTGCTTTCTTTTTTTAAATTCCATTTATGTCGCTTGAACCTTCAAAAAGAATTGATGATGTTTTTTAAAAGCAGACCATAGTACTATTGTGTTATTTTGGGTTGTGCTATATTTAATACACACTTAGAGGTATATTCCTGCTTTCTTTTTTTAAAGAGCCAAGCATGAACAATGGTATAAATCTACCATCTAGTTAAGTGTCTGGCAATGCAGAAACTGCTGTTTGCAAGCTGTGTTACTATCTTGGCTTGAGGTAACATAATATGCTGTAACTATTGACAGATTCAGAAAAAAAAAAAAAGTGAAAAATCAATGTAAGCATGGCCTGAAGTGCAGAACAAACCCCATTGCCCCTCAGCAGGGCAGGATGGATGTGTTGGGCCAGTCCGTGGAGAGGTTTGGGGAAGCAAACAGTGTGGCACTTTTTGTTCTTTTCCTTTAGCTCCTTAAAGTAAATAGGTTTATGGCTTACAGATGTTCATCTGAGTAAAAGTTACCCATGTTGTGGCCTACATAAGACTTGATTTGGACTGCTTCCAGTGCTGCTAATCCTGGTCTCTGTGTGTGCTCCAGTGCTGTCAGGCTTGGTTTGCACAGGTTCTGCTGTCCACCAGAGATGCTACCAGCATGCTTCCATCCATGTCTCCTTCCCAAACAGCTCCTGGTGCGTATCCACCTCTCTGAGTGCAGTAGTAAAATGACACGTGAACTATAAACTGCTGCTCCTGGAATGTATTAATATATAATCCTCCTAATAGAAGCTGCAGGATTTGTTTTGCTTTAAGGTATGTGCTGCT
>NW_009596794.1:0-2352 GCF_000690535.1 Cariama cristata
CCCCGCCGCGCCCGCGGAAGGAGGCGAGCGCACGCGAAAAACTTTTGTACAGAGACAGCCCCAAAGCATGTCTTGGTTTGTTAAAGGACAGTGTTACTCCAATAACACGTAAGTTTTGGTTTTTTTTTTTAACTGCTTTGAGAAATACTTTTTTCCCCGTCCCCCGCCCCTCTCTCTTCCCCATCCCTTAAGGTCATGCCCCGTGTTTAAAAGGGGGCGAAAAGTCCAGCGTAGAGTACCAGCTTCTTCCCTCCCCCCCTTCCTCTTTTACAAGGACTTGTTTTAAAATGTAAATTGCGACATAGTAATTTATTTTTAATTTGTAGTTGGATGTTGCGGACCAAACGCCAGAAAGTGTTTCCCCCCCTTCCCTGAAAAGTGACGTTAAAATTGACTGAAACGCTGATTTTTTCACTATATATAAAAAGGGAAACTGTATTAATCTTATTCTATCAATATTTTTCTTTTTTTTTTGTTGAAAATATTCTGAAGGTATTGCATTGTTTGTTTATTAATAAATTACCATTCAGTTGGAATGATCCTTTACACGTCTGTATATTTTAATACTTTCTGTAGAGAGAGAGACAGAAAGAGAGGGAAAAGGGATTTCATAACTAACTTTGTCGCTGGAACAGCTCGTTCCCCTCCGCACAAATTCCAAAGACCATTTAGGAACTGCCAGGTCGAAGAAAAAAAAAAAAAAAAAAATAATCCCTTTTCAGTCTCTTCTGCAATATGTTCCACTTAGTCAGCTCGCCTTATCCGCTAGGAAAAAAATACTTTCCCATGGCAGCTCTGAGTTGGCAAATAAACAAACACGTTTTCTTAGCAATTAATGGGCAAGACCTGGAAACATTTGACCATACACAGTAGTATGACAACATTACCGCTTTTTAAATAATCTGCCTATGTAAGGATATATTAAGCGATAACTCCGAGGTAGAGGTACACGCACTAGATTCCTGCCCTTGTGTAACTGTCTATATATCGAGCTATCGATCTCTGTGTGCGCATTTCAAATGTATTTATATATAGGATTTACATATGTATCTATATTTAAAGAAGGATTTCGTATTTATTTATAGCTTCATATACGCATCGCGTATGTTTCTGAACTCCCCAGTGCATAGTAGATGCTAGATACTCTGTAGTACGTATATTCTTAAATGTGATATAAGCATATAAATCACTGCTGCGTAGAATTGATAGCAATGCCCACAATCGCATCCATGGAGCCGCTTCTGTAATATACGTATTTTAAAGTACGATTTTATTTCAGGTAGTTGGATTAAACGGTGCTTGTACAGGCTACCCTTACACCTTTATAGCTCTGCTCGACTCCTGTCCTTTAGGGACATGACCGGTCTGTTGGAAGTGCCCGAATTGCTCGGACTGAAATTATTTTAGAAAGAGTTTGTGTGGGAGAATTTTTATGATGTAGGTTTTTTTCGGGGGTTGTTGTTTGGTTTGGTTTTTGTTTGGGGGTTTTGTTTTTGTTTGTTTTTGGTTTTGTCTCCTTCCCTCCCTCCTTTTTCCTTAAATTGGAAAAAAAAAATATATTACCAGGGTAGTAGAGGAGTGCTTCACAGACTGACGTCTTGTCAGATCAAGAATCTCACCTTCTGGACAATTTGCAATTAAGAACCTACGGGCAATGGGGATCACCTTCCCCCTTTGTAAATAACCACCAAAATGCAATAAATTCATTAACTTAAAAGAATCTGCCTTGTCAGTCAGACTTGGGAAGAAGATTATTTGATTACAGATATTTAAGGCCTAAAGTTTGCTTTCAAGATAATACAGTTTCCTATCAGTATTTCTTATCTAAAGGCAACACTTAGCAGTAATTGCTGTTGCATTGTTAAGGGTTACACTGTAAATAAATACAAAGGTATTTACAGTTAAACCTTATTACCTCGCTTTTGAGCTGTGCTTCCCCTCCGGAGCAATAATCTCACATTCAGAAAACACCTTCAGCAGATCGAATGAACCGGGGGTGGGGGGGGGGAAATAATTTTATAACGTTGGCTTAAAATGTGTTTATTTCAGTATCGCATAATCTGTGCCTTTTCGTGCTAGTACCTCTACAGAGATTACCGGCCTTATTTGTATTTATTTATTTGCTAAGTTGGGTGAAACAAACGCTCCATCGTCCGGTTATGATAAAGTTGAAGCGAAGGACGAGCAAAGCTGAAATCCTTCGCTTCGGGGGCACGTTTTTAATCGCGGCACCCCGTTTTTCACCAGTAAAGGGGAAATAAAACGTTACCTCTTCCCGGTGGGGCTCACCTTCTGCTCCCCATCGTCCGCCTCCCGGTACCGAGCGGGGGGCAGCTGAGCTGGCGGGGCCCC
>NW_009596794.1:2425-2740 GCF_000690535.1 Cariama cristata
GGGAAAGTGGGCCCCCGGCAGCTGGCTTTGCCAGCGAGGTGGCTGCACGGTTACGCCATTCCCACCCCACCCCCGACCGGTATTTAAAATAAAAATTAAAGAAGGGAGAGAGTAGAGAGGTGACTGCATGTACTATCTGCCTGTTATTTTTGTTGCCATCCGGCGCCGGCGTTCCTGTATTTTGGGTTTTCTCAGCGGTCTCCAGCGGTAGGGTGTTTGTGGCGAAAATAAATGGGAGGGAAAGCAGTTGTTAGCTCGGCTTGTTTAATCACCCGTTGCATTGTCAGTGGTGCTGCTCGATTAGGGGGAGCTGGG
>NW_009596795.1:0-8929 GCF_000690535.1 Cariama cristata
TGCTTCGCCTCTGCGCTGCACCCCCCTGCCCCGTGAGACGGGCCGGGACCGGAGCTTCAGCACAACGGTGTGGAGGGCGTGAAATTTCATAAGCGAAGCGGTTTGTGCCGGCGAGTTATTTCTTGCGCTTTCTGTTGGCGTGCGGACTGTGGGTTTTGTGGTGTGCCGGGTGTTTAGAGCCAAAGTCAGCTCGGTGCTCAGGGCGGGTGCTTTTCGGGTTTGATGCTCCCGGGCGAGTACCAAAACCAGACCAGTCGCTTCCTGGCTGCCGAAATCAGGAACTGGCGAGCACTTCGATATTGCCTGGAAAGGGGAAAGCGCCCGGAGCTCGTCCGGCTGCCTTCACAGAAAGGGAGCGCTGTGCTCGGCATCGCTGGCGGGGCATTGCCGCCTGCCGCCGCCTGTAGAGAGCAGAACCGGTCAGGAGGCGAGCTCAGGTATTTACGTTTCTGGCTAACCTTTTTGTCTCCGATAACTCTTCCCCTGCTCTGCAAGGTCAGTTTTCCCTGCGGACTGCGCAAAGGATCTGATAATCCGTAGCCTGGGGGCAACCGTTTGATTTGTGTTGTAAGCACAGGTTGTTGGACTCGCGTACCTTCTTCAGGGCTGGTTAATGTTTCAACTTCTAATTTCTTGCTCGGCAATAAAATAAATGCATGGCAGTAGGTGGTGGGGGTGAGCGTTGCCATGCCGGAGGTATGCGAGGTGCAACAGTAGGCATGTCTACCAAGTTGGTCCAAAAAGTTTTATTTCTGCGGAATAACATAAATGTCGTTATTTGTAAGTGTTTTTACAGCTTTTGCATCTGAGCTCTCACCACAGTTTTTTCCTTCCATGTGGTGTTACCTTGTGCTTTATGATTTCTGGTGTAGATGTACAATCAAGTTATGAACGCGGTGCAAACACAGAAGGAAAAGAAAGTGGTTTAGCTGCCAAGCGGATTTCTCCCCCCTCATATAATTTGTGGTGCAAAAATGTTGTTATATGGAAAATGTTGTTGGATGGCATCTTGCCTTTTGCAGATACAATTAAAATACTTTCTTTTAGGTAAGTTTTTTTTTCCAGGAGAGGGATTAGCTTGCTTATCTTTGAATGGGTAAAAGGTTTTCTATGCCTAGCTGCAAGCCTTCACTTCTCTGTCAGTGCTATTATGTACTCTGTTTAAATGTTGGCAACTAATTTTATTCTTTCAGATTAAGCACTTCGTAAGTAGGCTCACTGCAAATGAGATGTCAGTTAAGGAGCTGTAAAAATGAGGAACTACTTAATAATAAGATAAAAGAAGTGAGCTGTTGAAGTTTGCGTAGTCGTTTAGCAAATCAAAATTAAATCAGCTTTTCAGTTCAGAAATGGGATGGTTGCAGTGTTCTCTGTAGAACAATGGTGTTATCTCCTTGTGGTCCAGGATCCTGACACATTCGTACCCTCCGCCCTCTCACCGGTATAATAATTCAGTCTGAATAAAGAGCTGCTTTTCCAACAGGTAGTGGTGGGCAGCACCATTTGAATTTTAATGATACTGAAATTAGAGCAGGTACCGTCGTGCATTGAAGTGTCACGACGCAAACTGAAACTTTTTCCAAAAAGGGGTTGAGGGTTTCGTGGAGCTGTAGGTAGGAAGAAGGATCCTTCTCTGTGCCCTTACTGGTGATGTTGGGAAGCGTTGGGTAGCTGCCGGTGCCATGAGGATGTGGAAATGGTGACAGATACCGGGATGCTCAGCCTGGCCACCTGGGCCCTGCTCCCTTGCTCACTCGGGGCAGCACCTCGCCAGCTCCTGCCCCATGCCTCTTGGTGGTGGAGCCAGGCCCAGCTCCCAGTCTCCCCCCAGGTCTGATCTCTCGGGAGGGCGAGAGCATATCCACTGGGGATTTTCTTTCACAGTGGAAGCCTCTCAGTGAGGTGAAGCAAGGATGTCCCCCTTCTCCTGTGCTCCTCTGCCCGTTCGGAGTAGAGTAACCTCTGCTCCAGCACCCCTTTTCCTGCAACCCAGGGCCCCGCTGGCTCTCTGGGTCTTTTTTGCCTTTCTGTGCCGAGGGGGGGACTCTTCTGTTCCGAGTGAGGAAGAGGGAACGGAGAACCGGTCCCCGCGGGAAGCACAGCAGGGCTTGGCTGCACCACAGGAGCACTAAGCAGGCTGCAAGGCGAGTAGCACAAAGTAGTTTAAGAACTTTTAAAACTTTGTCTCAAATAAGCCAATTCTAGTCTTTATTTATCTCTATTTTTATTTCATTCACTATTCAGTTCTCTCAAGTATCTGATGTAGAATCCTATCATGTATTCATTGCTTCAGATAAGATGCATTTTACTCCAGAATAAAAAAAGAAAAAGGGTGGTGGTGGGTTGTTTTTTTTTTTCAAGTCAGAGATTAGTATAGCATACACTATTAATAAGCATTTGATAGTTCTGGATTTAACTTGTATGAAAAAGCATAGTGCGTAAGGATTGAAAAAGTAAATTGGAAAGGAATAAACCTAATTAAGATAAAAGCAAAAATGGAAAAATATTTTTCAAATGTTACGTGTGGCATGTCTAAGTAACATGACTAATGAAGCTGTTGAAATGAAGCCCTGAGTAATGCGTGAAAAATTCTGTTTGTCACAGATGGACCAGTCGTCTCCAACCTACATGCTTGCCAACCTAACCCACTTGCATTCTGAGCAGCTTCTGCAAGGCTTGAACCTCCTTCGCCAACATCACGAGCTCTGTGACATTATCCTTAGAGTTGGCGATGTCAAGATCCATGCCCACAAAGTGGTGCTTGCCAGCATCAGCCCTTACTTCAAAGCCATGTTCGCTGGGAACCTTTCTGAGAAGGAAAACTCGGAGGTGGAGTTCCAGTGCATTGATGAGGCAGCCCTGCAGGCCATCGTGGAGTATGCCTACACAGGAACTGTGTTTATCTCACAAGACACCGTAGAGTCGCTTCTTCCAGCTGCGAATCTTCTCCAGATCAAACTGGTCGTGAAGGAATGTTGTGCGTTTCTTGAAAGCCAGCTTGATCCTGGCAATTGCATCGGGATTTCTCGTTTTGCAGAAACCTATGGCTGCCATGACCTCTACTTGGCTGCTAACAAGTACATTTGTCAAAACTTTGAAGATGTTTGTCAGACAGAAGAATTTTTTGAGCTTACGCATTCTGAATTGGATGAAATTGTTTCCAATGACTGCTTGAATGTCGTGACAGAAGAAACTGTTTTTTATGCGCTGGAGTCCTGGATCAAATATGATGTGCAGGAGCGACAGAAGTACTTAGCACAGCTGCTACATTGCGTTCGGTTGCCACTGCTGAGCGTTAAGTTTCTCACGAGGTTATACGAAGCAAACCATCTCATTCGTGATGACCATACTTGTAAACACCTGCTAAATGAGGCCCTAAAATACCACTTTATGCCTGAACACAGACTTTCCCACCAGACCATGTTGATGACACGACCTCGCTGTGCTCCTAAAGTTCTTTGTGCTGTAGGAGGAAAAGCTGGACTGTTCGCGTGTTTGGAAAGGTACGTAATAGTAAAATTGTTGCAGCACTTGCGTGGTGTGGTGTTTGTGCACGTTTGTTATCGCCCTGGGTCAGGATTAAGGCAATCATTGAAGAGCAGTGGTTTGCAGGACTGTAGTTACTGCTTTTCTTCATGAGAACTCTTAAGTAGGTTGGTGTTTTGTTTTGTTTTTTTTTTTGAACAAGGGTGAGCACTGAGTTCAAAAAGCTTTTTGATTTCATGAGTAGTCTTCAGTGTTACAGGGTTTTATTTGTGCTACATGAACAGCTATAAAATCTTATAATTTTAATTCTGTTGATTGAGGATTAAAAAAAGTGGTTCATAAAAGTTCATATGTTACTTCTTTATCCTTTCAGATCTTTTCATTTTACATAATTTTCCCCTCATCTATTATTATTCCAGACATCCAAATCATGAAATTTAACCTAATATATGACAAATATGCTTCCTGATAACTCAAAAGTCCTTGAAATTAAAATAGACTTAATCAGAGAAGAGTCAAGAGGTAATTCTGAGCAATGTCATGGTCTTGATCATAATGTAGTCATGGCTGTAATCTCTGCTGCGGAGTAGGTATCCATATCTGTGCTGGCAGAAACAGGTAAGTGCCCATCTTTCTTCACCCAGTTTTCAAAATGAACCTCCTCTCCAGTTACTGAGTACATCAGTGAGGCTAACTGTGTGAGCAAAAGGAATGTAACAGAGAGAAAAATAGCTTTCTTCCCCATACTGGTATGGTTGGGTTTACTTTGTATTACGTTGTATTGCCATTTCCAGAAATGGTAGTTAAACTGTGTGTGGGTCTGCATATACGTGCATACTTATACATAGACGTATAGTGCTTTGGTGCTGAATGTACCTTTATCGGCTCAGTAAATGTTTCCTGTGTTAAGACAGACTACCCGAACTGGTTTACAGCTGAATTCTGGGATAATGTTTTACTCTTAGGTATTCTTTTCTGTAACTGTTCCATGCTTGCATATATATACATACACTTAAAACCCTGGGAAGATCTGCATGTTCTTTTTCCCTGTGTTTAGAGATGTTGTCAAAGTTATTTAAAGTTAACTTTCCCGATAACAGGGATTGACAGTAAACTAGATGTTGGGACTGGGAATTTTTGGGTTTATAGATTTAAAAAATAAAGGGGGTTTTGTGCTTAATAAAAAAATCTGTTTGTTTGAGTAAAGAAAGTCGTCCTTGATATTACTGAGCTCTGTTTCTTTCACAGCTTCTTCAATGTTCATAATGATATTACATACCAAAACAGTTTGGATTATTTTGATTTTGGGTTTTTTTTTTTTAATAGAAATGCTCTTTCCTACTATTAACCCCATTCTGATGCATACAAAAATTTGCTCTTCCTTAATTTATTCTTCATATTAGTCTTTCCTAAACTGTTATTTCAGTTTATACTTAAGTTTGAACAATTGCTCCTGACGTACAAAAAAAAAAAGTCACAGATCAATTAAACAAATAATTCCTAACACAGTTAAAACTGTGAAGTAGGAAACCTTAATTCCACTATTTTTGTTCTACTTTTCATTGATACTTACAGGAAGGCTGGTTTTTCACTTACAGTTAGCCACTGCTTCATAATAACAAAATTACTTGGAGTATATTTAGTACTGTGCTTTTCTAACTGGGCTGTTGCTGTCAGGAGCCAGTCTGAGTTTCAGCAGTCCCTGCTTCTGGGTTCTTAGTCAGTGGCTATCACCTCTCCAGTAGCTTAGTTTCCTTGTCTGTTTTTGGAACAGATCGTATTTCCTGTGTACTAGATACTCTTTTTTTTAAATCATTTAAGTAATTTATTAACTAAACTATTTAGGTAGATTGACTAGGCTTCATACGTGGTAGGCTAGACCCTCATGTTTTAACACTGAGTATAGCTAAAAGAAAATGCAAATAAGCAGTATTTTGAAAACAGATTTTTCAAATTGGTTTGTTCTACTTTGACATCGTTTAAATTATACAGTACATGTAAAATATGTATTTATAAAACTACAAATTGTACTCTCTAAATGTATGTTTGTACATACATACAGACATGTGCTTCCCCCTCTCTAATTCTCCTTTTCTCTCTCTCCCATCTCTGTGGCTGTTCTGACTTTTTTTTTTTTCCTCCAGTTTACCCTTCTTATCCCTTTGCTTCGTATTTGTAGCTTACCGCAATCACAGCCTACCTCCAAAAGCTGCTGTGGCTTCAGCACTGTATTGTCTTCCCTTGCGTTATCCACGATGCTGTCCTGCCTTCCCCGTAGTCTACCTGGTTTGTACTTTCAAAATTCATCATTTCAGGTCTTGGACTTGGTGCCGTAGCTGCTTGCTGTGTTGCTTCATTGCACTGTATGCTGTGAGGCCCTGGGTTTTTAACTCTTTAGAACGGTAAACAACATTTGATTTTAGCTTATGTTTGGGCTCTTGAAAGAAACAGCAAACATAGGATTGGACATATGAAATAATCTTAAGACTGTGTTCCTTTGTGCTTATTTGCACTTCACAGATCTTCTGAAAATGAGGTTTGCTCACGTAATCTTTGTTTTTCTCTTTCAGTGTTGAAATGTATTTTCCCCAGAATGACTCCTGGATAGGCCTGGCACCTCTTAGCATTCCCCGCTATGAATTTGGAATATGTGTCCTAGACCAGAAAATATATGTTGTAGGAGGGATTGCAACCCACGTGTGTCAAGGCATCAGTTACCGAAAGCATGAGAATTCAGTGGAGTGCTGGGACCCCGATACAAACACTTGGACGTCTCTTGAGAGGATGTTTGAGAGCCGGAGTACTCTGGGAGTGGTAGTTCTGGCAGGAGAGCTCTACGCCTTAGGTGGTTATGATGGGCAGTCTTATTTACGCACTGTAGAGAAGTACATTCCTAAAGTGAAGGAATGGCAGCTAGTGGCCCCGATGAACAAAACAAGAAGTTGTTTCGCTGCAGCTGTCTTGGATGGAATGATATATGCCATTGGTGGTTATGGTCCTGCCCATATGAACAGGTATGTGCTTTTGATGTCTGTAGCTCGATGTCATAAGCTGGAAATCAGCAAAACTCACTGCTAAGCTTGTGTTCAGCAGCCAATTAAAAATTATTCTAAGATAGATTGGTAATCCACGGCAGGCCTCATTAATCCTGGTTTGGCAGTATCAGTCTGATAATTCAACTGGGAAATCTTTGTTTTATCTTTACGTCTTCCAACTCAGAGCTGGTTTGTTTGGGGTTGGTTGGTTTGTTTTTAAATCCTTAAGAAGGGAAAATGGAAGAGACAAAGACACATGCGCATATTACTAAGCAAGGTGGTACAAAACACCTGACCTTATAGACGCTCAAGCTAGGTAACTCAGCAGATCAGTGTTGTGTGGGCTTATTTACTGAGGCCCCAAGGTAGCGTCCTTGTGCCTGTGTCACAGTGCTGCACCGTGGTTACTCAGCTTTCGCGAGAGGCTTGCTTAGCACTGTGCCGGTGCTATGTAAATCCTTGTACCTCAAGCCTCTGAAATATTAGGATGTGTGGTTAGCTTTAACATTGAAAACACTGATTTGAGAGGAATAGGATTTTTCACATGCTTAATATATGCAAAATAAATATGTACCTCAGATGGAATCTTAAAGTAGTCTTACTGATGATAACAACAACAATAATAATAATAATGATGATAGTTCCTGGTCTGGCTCCTGGGTAGAAGTGGGCTTGCTTCAGACCTTACATTCACAAGGAGGTTTCCTGGTACCAGCATGCTCTTTAGTTGTTCTGTTCCACGTCATGCTCTATGGACAGGGTGGACAGGGGCATGTAGTTATGCAAAGAAATAATTTGTACTCTCTTTTCTTCATTAAAATGGGAACAAATCAGCCATATGTCCCTCCAGGAAGCAAATTAATAAACTGCAAGTCTAAATAGCTGAATAAAGAATGAAAATTAAAACCTTGCTCATAGGAAGGGATACATTGATTGTTTAACAGTGTAGTATAACAACATTGCACTAGTTTTTATACTTGAGATGTTTTTATATAAAACAGTTTGTGAAACAAAGGATTCATTTCCAAATAGGAAAGTATTGCTAAGTAGTTTTCATTTGGAAAATGGAAACAATTTTAAACTACTGAAATACAGAATGGCTAAACTGTTTAGTACGGCTGTGACAGGATTTTATGAAACTTAATGTGACATTTTTCTAACATATTTTAAATTATGAGCTGTAATAGCAGTTGAAATACTTAATAGATCAGCAAACCATGTCTAAAAGTTTTCTATCGACTCTAGGGTTTCTTCACATGGGAATTTGACCCAGAATAATTAAGCTGTGCTGTTGTCCTGTGTGCTCACCCTTAGCTCCGTACTGACTTTGGTGCCATACAGAACTATTGGCTTCGGTAGTAGCTTAAGGTGAAGTCAGTAGGAGAGTAGAGCAGGCATATCAGGAGTTACTGTGGGGCCTCTGGGATGCTCACACCACTGCAGCCTTGTTGCACAGACCATAAAAAAAGGAAGATAATCAAGCCCTTGCTCTTGCCAGAATTGGTTCCCAAAAGTTGAATGCTTAGTGCGCACACAGGCCTTTGCAAGGTAAACTCGGTAACATCCTTTCAGGAAGTGTCTTTATCAAGCTGGTACCTTTAAAGGGAAAGCTCTTAACAGTGTTAAAATTCTGCAGTAGCCTTACTCCTTGTACCACATCTTCTCTCTTCCTCAGTCAGAAAGAAATTGCCAGCAGCTCCTGTAGAGTTACTGGAATTTGATATTTCGTTATTTGCCTTTTTAATTTACTTCTTAGTGAATAATTTCGGTTTTATTAATTATTCAAGGGCACGAGTAATATGCCATGCCATACAGTCACTAGACTCATACAAGTTTGAGCATTAAAAGTAAGCTGACTGCTGTGTAATTAAGCACCTTTTCTCCAACTGATTTTCTCTTCCCCTCTTTTCTGCCCCCTCGTGCTACTGAAGCTACACTCTGCACAGGGAATGGCTGTGTGCCATGAGTGTGTTAATGACTCTGACCATCTGTACAGCTGCAGTGATTAAAAGTTATAATAATGATGATGATGATGATTCATCTCCATTTTATCCTGAAGGCCTCTTCTATCCTTAGTGTTTTGATCAGCAACCTCTTTACTGCTTTTCCTGGGGGATATGTTCTCCACATTTTTTTTCCTCTCTGTCTGTTACTTTCAGGCAAGCCTCAAGGAAGTTTTTGATTTGATGTGTTACCCAAATAGATATGCTTCAAATATGCATGGTGTTCAGGTTTTCCTGAGTTGCTGTTTTTATAAATAGCAGCAGTCATCCTTGAAAGAACCTTCAGTTTTGAGGCCAGCTTTGAAAAATCTTGCTTTGTTTCAACATGTAACCTGAAGATCCAGGATAGTGGCATGAGGACATCAGAGAAGTGGCTGAACACCACGTTGGGTGTCCGATGAAAAA
>NW_009596795.1:8960-21896 GCF_000690535.1 Cariama cristata
TGGTGTGTCAGGATGAAATATGTTAAAACTACTTTTTGGCAACACTCTGCTGAGAACCTCCAGCTGCTTTGTGTTGTCCAAGGACCCTAGGATGTGATTGATGCTTCTGGGGTGATAACACTGGCTTTAGTTTCTTGTGTGCTACTGTTGGGTAGTACAAAGCAGCTCTGTTGAGGAATTTTCCATCAGCTCAAGCACTTTTTCTTTGTGTTGCATTATTCCTGCATGTGATAATACTGGTTGGCAGAATTAGATGTACCTCTGACAAATGCACATTTCTTGCGGAATGAAATTCAAATGTCACTAAAATCCAAGTCTCACAGGTTGTTTGTTTGTATTTGCAGCATGGAGCGTTACGATCCAAGTAAAAATTCGTGGGAGACAGTAGCTTCAATGGCTGATAAACGAATAAACTTTGGTGTCGGTGTCATGCTGGGCTTCATTTTTGTAGTAGGTGGACACAATGGTGTGTCTCACTTATCAAGCATAGAGAGATACGATCCTCATCAAAATCAGTGGACTGTGTGTCGACCCATGAAGGAACCCAGAACAGGTAGGGACATAGAAAACTCTCAGCAGTTAACTTGGGTATCCTTTCAGAAATAAACTGCCGTTTGACCTGATAAAAGCTGCAGTAAAGTTGCAGTGACTTGTCTACAGAGCATTGCACTTCATCTATGAATGAAGATCACTTAATCAGCTCTGTGGAAGAATGAGCATTTATTTCTCTATTTCTAATTACAGTGCAGTTTATTAATACTGAGCTGTAACAAAAATAATATGAAGTATATGAAGTAATATTTCTACTCCATTTCACGTGGATTTTAGCGAGTTCCAGCAATTCTGTGGTTACTGTTCTAATGTATGTTATTTTACATTGAGACTCAGTAGTGCATCCTCTCTTCTGTCTCCCTGATGAAGAGTATTGCCACAGAAGAGCATTGCTTTGTCATAGGAAAGGGTGCGAGAACACCAAAAAAGGAGTGTGAGACCTGAACAGAGAAAACACTCGTTTTCTTCAAAGACAGCCCAAAGAGGGAGAGGCTGTGAGAACTTTGTTCAGCATTCAGGTGGAGGGGTGGTGGTTCCAATTAGGAACAAAAATACTACTTATTTCCACACTTGGTGATCATGCAATCTTGTTATTTTTTTCTTTCCAACAGGAGTTGGTGCGGCTGTAATTGATAACTACCTTTATGTAGTTGGGGGTCATTCAGGGTCGTCCTATCTGAACACTGTACAGAAGTACGATCCCATCTCAGATACCTGGCTGGACTCTGCTGGGATGATGTACTGTCGATGCAATTTTGGCTTGACTGCACTTTGATGAAAAGCAGGACTTTATGGAGCTGGTGCAAAGATGGAGCTTAATCTGCTTGAAAAAAAAACCCTGCTGATGGAGACCATAAGCTACGTTTTCTGAAGTTGGGAAGTTGGAGGAATGTGGTGAAGTTGGGGTTGAAATGAGGAAGGATTTGTTTTCTTCCGGCAATTGGCCTTTGTTACTTTAGTGACACAGGCAGAAGGAATGGAAAGCTTATTTACCAGCTGGGTTTAGGTAGCATCCTGTTAATGGCAGTGGATTTTAGAGAGTACTGTACATGCCTGGGATATGGTTAGAAAACTTACTGTACGTCTAACCCTTTCACTTTCTAGAGCTTGTCTCTCTTCCTCCTGCCTACTATGAAATACGAAGTTTACTGTGCTTGGGGTGAAAGATGTGTGAATGTGTTGTATGACTGGACAGTTTGCTGATAGTCATCTGGTTGTGTCTTCATACTAAGAAAATGCCAGTGCTTCATAATTTTTTTTTTTATTAACAGTAACTAAAGGGCTGCCTTGTTTCTGTATCTCAAGGTTTGTAAATAATAAATGTCATAGTATGTTGCTTGTACACTCCCCTTTGTTACCCGCTTACTGATGGGAGGGCTGGGATGATAATTAGTAACTACTTAAAGAAATTTGCAAGGCAAATTTATTGCCTCGTAACAAAATTTTTAGATCTGATGAAGAAAAATCACATTTTTAATTTTCCCTTTTATTTTCTTTTTGTGGATAAATGAGTGCTAGATTAAATGACTTAATCTTGCTAGTCTGCTGTGTGGTTTCAATTGTAATGCAAGGAAAAATTACAACAGTAATGCATCAGAAGATGCCACAGCAGCATTCATAGCATGATGTAAAATAAAAATGCTCAAAAATGAATTGGTCCCATCCTTCTCCCAAGCGCGCTTGTGTCCATATTCCGTATAACTTCCTTTTTTAAAAGAATGTATGATTGCTTTCTCAGAGTGTTCAGATATAAAAATGGTGCTAAATGTAGGACTTAACAGTAAGGCTGTTACTGATTTTAGTGCAGTATGCATAAAGCATGATTATTTTGATTGTTCTAGTGGTTTTGTTTCTTATTTGCTTGATACATTGGTGCCTATGAAAACTGTCAAGAATAACACAGTGTATTGAATGAGCTCTACATTTGTTACTTTTTTTTTCCCCAGAAGATCTACGTTTATTGTTCCTGTTCTCACAAATACGTAAATAGGGAGTGAATAGTGAGATCCCATCTCGGGTTCTTCAGACAATCTTGCCTTTAACACAGGTTGCAATGAATGAAAATCGTGGGGTGTAGTTGCTCATCCCAAGCGTGTGTCCTGTGTAACAGAGTACTGAAGGTTGGGTCCTGTGATTAACCAGAATCTCAAGAGATACGACTTTGTGATAGCCCTAAACTTAGTGAAAATTTGGGCAGATAAATAGAAAGCAATGCTGTGGGTTATAACCATTATTTAAAATAGATGACTGAATAAATATGAATCTTAGCTAATTTAGAATATTTTGGTTTGTCTTCTGATTTTAAGTAGGAATTGTGCTTATCTTGAATTTCTGTTTTGATGTTTGTATGTATATTGCCAGGCCTGGTACTGAAGAATTTTTCTGCCTCCAGAGTTATTTTCCCCTTGTTTTAACATGTTAAATTAATGTTTGTTTCCCCTTGTTTTTCAAGCCCATATAGTATTAATTTGAAGGTGCAATAATATTTGAAATAGTTGCTTTAAAAGCCATTTCTTTCTACGTATGCTAAGTGGTGGGTTTTGAGTGTACTTTATTTATTCTAAGTTCCTGCAAAGCTAATTGCAGCCAGGCAAACAGTGGTTTTCCTTGTGCTTCCATATGCTAACGTTCAGATTTTAACCAGTCAAGGAAGCGAGGGTGTTTTCACCATAAAACATTATTCATAGATAACAGGTGTTTGCACAGATTATAAAAGCCTGCACATATTCTTGAAATTGGGTAGAATGAAGCAGGACTTTAAAAGCAAATAAAATTCACAATTTCAGGATTTTCAATGCAGTTTATTTGACCCAGTAAGGATTGCAGTTATATAGCAATAATAGCATAATTTAATTATTCCAGTGAATCTGTTGATAGGACACAAGTAGCTACGTGGTTGTATGTTGCGTGTTTGCGTGTGGGGAGGAGAAGGAAGGGGTGCAGGTTTGGGGCTGGGGATTAAGGGAGATGTTTCAACCTGTTGCATAGATTCCCTTCTTGTTCTGTGCAGGTAAATGCACAAGCTGAATGTTTACTTGCGTTGGTTTACTTTTCAGTCTGTTTCACAGAGATGCCGTTGATTATTGTCTCTTCCAATATATACCAGAGATAAAGATGCTTAACAAACTGATACTAAAATAAGAAAAATTCCTTACCTAAAAGAGAGAGGATTATGCCTTTTATTGATGGGAGGCTTTCCACACAGTTTGGTATATACCATACCTTTTAGAGCTTAACTACAGCAGGATTCCAGGAATGAAGAATCTCACATACATGTTCTGATTGGAAGTATTAGTAAACACTGTGTTCAGTTAGTAGAAAGCCATGCAAGGTAGAGAAATCGTTTTAACTTCCTCAGAACAAAAAATCCATAGGTCAGGGTGGTATTGATGGTTATTCAATGTTTATATAAATGTCTTTCATTTATGGAAGTCAAAGCACTTAAAATTGCAAAATGTTTTATTCTCTTTACCTAGGCAGCGGCAATGTTAAATTAGGTCATAGAGGTTGACCCAATATTGTGTAATGTGGTATTGCTAAATTTAAGATAGCAACGTAAACAATTTTTTTAGTATGCAGACTTGGTATGAAGAATGGGGAAAACGCCTAATGAAACATACTGCTGTTATTAGATGGACTGTTTAGCTAGAAACGGATCGAAGGGTGTGTCAGTTTAGGGATCGTGTCACTTAAAATCATGCCACGTTCATTTTCTGTTCCGGTGCTGCTTGTCCTGTTCACTGAAGTGCTTGGTTATAGGAAGATCAGACACAACAATCCTTTTAAATCTGCACTTAAAGAACAATAGTCTCATTGTAATGTCTGTCTTGCTGTTTAAAGATAAAGGACCTTCAAATAAGATGTCATACAACTATAAATTATCATCCAGTTCTATTTCTTAATCCTTCAAAATTATCTGCAAAGCACTTTAAAGTGGGTATGAGTTTATACGTGTACATACAGTTCCTGAATCTCTCCTTTTTTTAAGATATTCATCTGGAAGCTTCTTGACAGTCTCTCCTTCAAGGAACGCGTTTCTTTCAGAAAGAGAAAGTCTAGTTGGAATTTCTAGAGGGGCAAATGTGTCCACTACGCATTACAAACAGTTAACTTTTTCTGGGAGATAGCGTGTTACTTTCGTGCATTTGCCATCTGTAAGTCCCCATTCACTATATGAAACAATGCAAAATGTCCAAACTTGCCTTAAATTCTTGATATTTAACTGAAACACAAAGAACTGGATGATAATTCCTATTTTTTTGCCTTATGCGCTGTGCTGTATTTTAAACCGAAGGATAACTATAATTTTTAGCAGGATTTAATATTTGTACGGAGAATACCAAATTGTACTCGGACTTGACCAGAGTGCTTTGGTTGAGAGTATAAAATGATACATGTAGTTTTGTGTACGTAGAGTGTTTTTATGTGTACATCTTTTTTAGCAGCAGTCTTCTGGTTTTGTTATTGTTTACAAAAGCAGCATTTGAGTTCAACAGGAAAATAACTGTAACCTGCATTCTCGGTCTTTACTAGTGTTCTCAATATGTTTGCTCTTGTGAAAATGCTCTGCAAGTATTGTTGTAACTATTTCATTGAATGTGAAACAATTTAGTAAATAAACCTGGGGGAAAAACTTATTGTTGTGCTTTCATTGGATGGTGAATGTAAGTACACTGTAGCTTTAGTCTTCGAACACGGTGATACCTCAACACGGCAAGGTAAGAGCGAGAAATAAAGGCTGGTGGAGCGGGAGGGTGCTTACCCTTCCTGGGGAGGGTTGAGCTGACTGGAAGACCCTGATGCCAGTAACCCATTATTGGTGTTAGGAGCTCCCATGGAAGAGAATTTCAGTATGTGGCTTGCGATTTTTTTTTTTTTTTTTTTTTTTTTTTTCCCCATCTGTGCATGTAGCTATCGTCTGCCTGATGAATCAGTAACCATCAAAGGAACACAAACCCACTTGTTCCCACTTTCCTTGCCTAGAAAGCTCCTGTACAAACTCTTCTGTCCTGGTGAAGACCCAGCGTCACTGCAGAAACGTGACCTGTTCAGGGCCGAAGAGCTTTGCAGCTAAGTAACTGTAGTTTATTGTTAGAGAGCTCCACGTCTGTGCTTTAGGTGGGGGTTTCACTTTGGGTGATGGTTTCCATGAAGTGGCAGCAGGCACCCATCTCTGTTAGTGAAATGGAAATTCAAGATTTGGCAATTGTGCAGCGAAATGCTTTTATGGTGTCTTAATCTAAATACAGGCAGAAATGGCTAATTTTTTTACATTAGTGTGCTGAACTCCCTTTCTTGTCCAAGGTCTGAATTCAGCTTCTGATTGCTGCTGTAGGAGATGGTACTCCCAGGTACTCAACGATACTGTCCATAAAATGGGCGTAATCATGTAATGTGTGAACTCCATCTAGAAAACACTGCCTTTTAGAATCTTACTTGTGCTGAAACTGGCACAAAAGGAAAATATTAAAGTGATTTTTCTTGGGGGGAGGGGGGTGCAAAAAAAAATTAATAAAAGACTTTCAGGTAATATCCATCAATCAAGGACTATTTTAGTTTTCCCTAAGTTTAAATGTTGCTATTACACCTTGATGTAGGAGCTATTTCAGAACAGATTTGACAGATAGACAGGGCAGATGAGGATTTTTTTCCAGTTTATTTTAGCATAAAGTTACCCATTTTTAGAAAAATAAGATTGTATCAGAAAAATGCAAATGCCTTGCATAGCATTTGGCTTAAAGCAGCACCAGGCAGTACGATACACAACTACTGTAGTCCTGCTCTTTCTTTGGGTCCTGTGCATACTTAACACACAGACCAGAATTTTAGGAAGGGCCAGGAACATAACAGTAAAAGGAACATAACTTAGGGGGTTTTAGCTGTCTAATATTAACTAGAGATGGCAAAAAAGAGATAAAAATCTGGTGCTTTATTTAAAAAAAAAAAAAAGACACCATTTCAAAGCCCACCGTGGGTGCAGTGATTTGGGGAGCTGCAGTGTAGTGCTTTTCTTTATTGAGGAGTATGGCACCTTCCAATAAATGTCTGAAAATAAAAAGTCATATGGATAGCCCACACATCTAATGTATCTGGCAAGCAACTGCCCTCACACAGGCGGCTCACCCCGGCACCCAGCTCTCACGGGCACCGGCCCTCTCCCCCGAGGTGACCAACTTGCAAAGCAGGCACAAGGCAAGGAGTTCCTGTGCCACCCCGAGGACAGCGTTGGGTTCCACCGGCCAGTTCAACACTGGCTTCTGATTAGTCTGCTCCAAGGCAAAGGCAGGTGTCTGGTACTCGGATCTAGCAGAACTAATTTCCTATTTCTCACTCTACAAAGGTTTGATATGACTTATATTCCTTGGAAAACACCATTTTGATCATCTGTGTTCCCTTTTGGCCATCTGGTCAGCAGTACTGTCTGCCTTGCTGGATGGATCAGGCAGCCTGGCGTTTCAGGCTCCTTGGCACCTGGTACCCAGATTTAACTGAAAAGCCAGCGTTAGCAGATGAGAAGCGATAACTAGGAGACATGATGGACAAAGTAAACTGGATTAGCATTACATGAAACGTCTCAAATTGTCATTTTCTTTGCTATTAAAGCTCTAGTCTAGAAAAAAACAAAACTGTTTATTACCAGCTGCAGTGCACTCACACTTCTATTTGGTTATTTTAAAGTTTCGGATGAAATGAGAGAGTCCAAGTGACTACACTGAATTCACCCTGCATTTATCTTCTGCTACTTACTTAGCACTAGTATGTGGCCTTCTTGGGTAAGATCATTCCCATAACTACAGACCAAAAGAAACCAGCAAAACAGAAAATCCTCATGTTTCTGTACTCCCACCCCACTCCTCGTTCACCTTCCCTCTGCACCAAGGGCAGGCGTGGGTACTGGCCATCACCGTGCCTCACTGCTGTGAGCAGATGGGCAGACACCTTGCATGGTGCTGGTATGGCAGAGAGAGGACGTGGGCACAGAAAATTTCAGCTGTTGTGGTTTTCCCGAGCCACAATAAGGTAGGTTAAAACAAAATAAAAAAACCTAGATAGGTTTTTTAAGTAAAACCTAAGACAAAAACCCCAACACCTTTCAGCCTGTACTGAACAACGCCTCCTGGGCACTTACCCAGCTCCATCTGGGGATGACTGCCAGCTCCGTCCAGACTCCAGGAGGAATTTCTTGAGGAAGATGGAATTAATGGTAATCACTTGATCTGGTTATTAAATGGCAATAATCTGCAAGTACAGAATAAGAAGGATGTGGACCTGTTGGAGCAAGTCGAGAGGAGGCCACGGAGATGATCCGGGGGCTGGAGCACCTCTGCTGTGAGGACAGGCTGAGAGAGTTGGGGTTGTTCAGCCTGGAGAAGAGAAGGCTCCGGGCAGACCTTAGAGCAGCCTTCCCGTACCTAAAGGGGCCGACAAGAAAGCTGGGGAGGGACTTCTGACAAGGGCAGGGAGTGACAGGACAAGGGGCAATGGCTTTAAACTGGAAGAGGGAAGATTTAGATGAGATATCAGGAAGAAATTCTTCCCGGTGAGGGTGGTGAGGCAGTGGCAGAGGTTGCCCAGAGAAGTTGTGGCTGCCCCATCCCTGGAAGTGTTCAAGGCCAGGCTGGATGGGGCTTTGAGCAACCTGGTCTGGTGGGAGGTGTCCCTGCCCATGGCAGGGGGGTTGGAACTGGATGGTCTTTAAGGTCCCTTCCAACCCAAATCATTCCATGATTCCCGAGCACAACCGACCCACTGAGCCCTCTCTCAGTCAAACATCCATCACACAGATGTGACCTGCAATTGCATCCTGCCCACTTTTAAATCCCAAGCCTTCCTGCACAGAGGTATAGAAAGTTTTTCTTGATGCAGTATGACTAGTTGCATTTCTACACCTTCCCTCCCACCCGAGGGAGGACATTGTGTGGGTCGAGCTGTACAATGGCCAGTCCCGGAGCCCTGTGTGCTGCAACCTTCTGGGGCTGCTCCCACCTCCGCCCCTGCCACACTGCTGTGGCTGCCAACACCTTCTCCCCCCAATTTTTGAAGGAAGTTTATGATCAAATCTCTTTTTTTACCCAGATATTGCTTTAATTTACTATCACTGCACTTTCAGAAGCTCCAGCATATACAGGATCAGAGTACTCCGATTTGAAGACTTGGCATAAAAACGATTATTGCATTGTAAAATGAGATGTATCCAGTCATTTAAAGTGTCTTTCCGTCGTCGTGAACTTTGGCAGAATTAAAAGCTGCAACAATGAAGTCTTAATGACTCTGCAAAGTAGTTTTTAATAGCTAGAGAACTTACCAGCTGCACAAACTGCAGACCCCATGTCTGAATATTCCCCAGAATTTCTGTAATCCTGAAATGCCTTTGGCAACTGAGAAAAATATTTGGCAACTGTATTGGAAACAGTCCTCAGGTCATGTGTACGGATCAGAACATGATCTGAAGCACGCATTCATCTTCTGTGGACAGACTGAAGTGTTTCTAAACATTAACACATCGGCTGCGAAAAGATTGGATATTGGCAAAACTGAAATAATTTCATTACATAATGTACTTGAAAATGCAAATATTCCTCTGATAATTTCATTGTCATCTTAAAAATAAGCAACACAACAATGAGTTAACTCCTTTTGACTGCAGTAATGACCACCTATCCAAACTTTTTTGGTGTTTCCATCATGCAGCCCCTGAGAAAAACACGTCCCTTCAGCAAACGGCAGATGTCCCAAATTCACCCCCGAGCGCCGTGCCCGAGTTACGCGCGAGTCGGGGAAAGGGCAGCACCGGGGGGTTTCCTATGGCATGGCCAAGCCAAGGACCAGAAACGCTTGCCGTAACCCATGGGCTGCTTCCTCTCTGGAGCTGATACTTAGTGTTTCAGGACAGGTAGAACAGCGTTTAACTAGAAGGGAAATAGCCTTTGCCCTTCGGTTCTCCAAGGGAGAGAAAAAAAAACCCACTTCTTTTTTCCCTCTCTGAGAGAGGCATACGGCAGGTTGTGTTCTTGGGTAGTGCTATTAGAAACTCAAGTCCTCTGCATTTCAAAGTATAAAAACTGATATTGCGTTTGATGATGTTACTTAAGAGTTAGAGTTCAGTGCATGCTTGAGTGCTTTATTTAATTGGAGACAAAATTCAAATACCAATAGCTTTAAGCTGCACATTTGGTTACAGGTTTTAGTCCTAAAACCTCCAGGCTGTGGAGCTGTTGTTCGTCCCGTTATAAATGTTAGGATGCAGCAGGTATTTCTTTCTGATGTGGGCCTGGATTTGCCTTGCCGAATCCCTCCACACTTGTTGAACAATGCAGAGTGCAGAGAGCACATTCTGCGTTACTAATAGGTGTACGTTAAGATTCCTGCGTACGCTAAACTAAGTGCAGCAGTCTGTACCTACCAACCGCACTACTACTGCAGGCAGCAAGGGGACGGTGATGAAAGAACTGGAAGTCCTGTGAAATCCCTCTCCCCGTCTCCAAAGGGCTGTGTCGCGCTCTCCTTGCCATCAGCAGGAGATTGCCAAGGAACGCGCCAGCGGTGGGGAAGAAGCTGCCCAGGATGGGGTATCCCAGTGGGACTCCATGGAACAAGTCGATTCCCCGGCTATCAAGGGTGTGAGCAGAGCAGGGACGAGCAGAAACATCTTATCTAAGGCTGGGAGAGCTAGGGTTGTTCAGCCTGGAGAAGAGAAGGCTCTGGGCAGACCTTAGAGCAGCCTTCCAGTGCCTAAAGGGGCCGACAAGAAAGCTGGGGAGGGACTTGTGACAAGGGCAGGGAGTGACAGGACAGGGGGCAATGGCTTTAAACTGGAAGAGGGAAGATTCAGATGAGATATGAGGAAGAAATTCTTCCCGGTGAGGGTGGTGAGGCAGTGGCAGAGGTTGCCCGGAGAAGCTGTGGATGGCCCATCCCTGGAAGTGTTCAAGGTCAGGCTGGGTGGGGCTTGGGGCAACCTGGTCTGGGGGGAGATGAGGGCAGGGGGGTTGGACTAGATGGCCTTTAAAGGTCCCTTGCAACCCAAGCCGTTCTGTGATTCTGCGATCCTACAACCGCCGCCAATGCACGAGCTGAGGGAAGAGACTTCCACCAGCCAGCGAGAAGAAAATGCAGCCTCACAGCCTGGAAACAGAAGGGCTGCTGTCTGCGGGAAAGCATAACTGTCAAACACAGAAGAAATCCCCTGCTGAAGCCCAAACCAATTTACAGGTCAGGAAGAAGCCTGGGTGACAGCCTGATCTGGTCCTCTGCCCGCGGGAGCAATTGCAGCTCTGTAGTGTGGGTGAGCAGAGCGTGCCGGGGGGACACGAGTGTTGCCGAGCAGCCCCCTCCAGTAGTGCCTAGGAAAAGGGAAAAAAGGAAAAAAATAAGTGGAAAAGAAAACTCTCTGCCCAGGTCACTATTTGTTTTGGATATGCCTGTGGGGCTTTGTTGTAGAGAAAGGCAGAGGGAGAGATAGCTCAGCCCCCAGACCCCCCTGTGCCTGGGCTGCACGGGGAAACGTGTGCTCCCTGCGTGCGCTTCCGAGAGCGAGGACCTCGGCTGTGCCCGCTCCCCTCGTGCTGGGTGCTGGCACCCCACATCGCAGTCAGCGCCCCCCAAGGTGCTCAGGACCGCAAGGGTCCAGCCTTTGGGGTGCTTGTGGGCCCCACGGACCCATCCTGTCACCCCCTGCTGGCACCAGCACCCTAAAGGCACAACACGTTTTGTCTCCAGGAAGAGTATTTGAAGATGCGAATGAAAGGGGTCGAAAACCTTTCCCCAAGTGCCCCGGCCTCTGCCTGCAGTAAACAAACTCTTGCAAGGTCTGCTTTTGTTTCACTAACAGGGCAATGCACTGCGTGTGTCTAGGGGTCACCTCTTTGGCATGTAGGTTATAAAACACAAAATCTCCCCCAAAGCTTTAATCTGAACAGCATTTTAAAGCAGGGAAACTGTATGCAGCACGGTCTCCTTGCACACCCGTGCAGCCAGCATCCTTTTAGATCCATTTGCGATGCAGCAGCTCTCCAAGTGATTTTTGCAACGAAGCGTGATGCTGCCTCTTCTCCGTTGCTGATGCCAGGCCTGAGCCAGAGCAGGGGAACTGCCCGGCTAACGCGCAAGTCACGCAGGCAAACGCTGCCGGAAAGTCAGCGCTGGAAGAGACAGCGTGGAAACAACGCAGCATCAGGCACGAGCCCTGGCGCAAGCAGAGGAGGCCAAGTGTTGGCAAACGCAGCCTCCCGAGCGCAGGCACGGATCCGCTGCCTGCTCCAGGTAATGTGAACCCATTGTTGACAGCATGTCAATGAAAGTGATGCCGACCTATGCTTTAGCCAGTGTGTCATTGTGCTCCTTACTCCAGCAAATTGTACATTCTTGTAGTATAAGTTATGTAGTCAATGCTTTTTTTTTTCGCTTTTTAGTTGTGGGAGTTTGGTTCTGATCTTACGGGACTCATGGAGTTGAGATGCCCCATGAAGATCACAGGAAGGAGGTGGCTGCTCCTCGCTGCCTGCCTGCCCACACGCCCTGCACGCCCTGGGGAGCAGCGTGAAGGTCTCTCAGTACGTTAAAAGGCCAAAGCAAGACGTACCCACCGCTGCTTCTGACAGGAGGGAGCGTGATGTCCTGTTACGCCCCGGTTGGTGCCTACCTGGGGGTGTTGGCCGGCGCCCTCCTGCAGGGAGCAGGTCCCTGCCCTCCTGCCCGTCGGGATGCTCCGTCTTACAGCAGGAGCCCGGGAGGGGAGAAACCCCCACGGCTATCCCCACTTTGTGAAGAAAGAGAGAAAAGCCCTGCTCCAAGCGAGGGGACAGCTGGGGACCTGCAGGGACCCCCACAGGCCCTCCCAGAGGGAAGGGGTGCGTGGCCAGGGATGCAAACCCTCCACCGCCTGCCCACGCCCCGCATGCCCCCCACGGGCTGCACCCAGGGGCCTTAAAGCACGGAAGCAGCTGAGCTGCGCCTTGGTTTTGTTCCCAATTTGTCTCTAAATTGTCTTTGAAGGCTGCACCTCCTCCATCAGGTTGCTTTTTCTCCAGGGAGCTTTACCCACCGGTGCCGTGAAGCCAGCCCGGCTGGGTATGACCCAGCAGGTACAGCTGGGAGCCCGGGTTTCTCCATCCCGTTCGTCCCTGCTCCCCACCCTCGGTCTTCCTCCCCTGCCCTGCTGCTCTCAGCCTTTCCTCCTGTGGGCTTTTTAATATTGATGCTGCCTACAAGTAGCAGGAGCAGTGGAAAAGACGTTTGATGTCATGCAATTCCTGTTTTACGCCTCGCAGAGTGTTATCATCTGCTGAATTTTAAAACCAGGCTGCCTGCAGTTGGTCTGTGCCTCCCCGCAGAAAGCGGCCGTATCGCCGATGAGATTGCCGGCTCTGCTGCCGGGCTGCCCCC
>NW_009596795.1:21927-22159 GCF_000690535.1 Cariama cristata
TGCGTGTGTTCCTCTGCGCTGCTGCCGGCCCTTCTGCTGGGACCTGCGGCGTTTGCGCAGAGAAAGGCTTTCATGCTTCCAACAGCAAAGACTGGGATTTCCCAGAAGACCAGCTAGCGTGTCTTTTAAAGCAGAGAAAGGGCAAAACGAGGAGGTGAAACGAACCCAAAATAAGGGCTGGTCGCAGACAGCTCTGCCTGTCTGTCCGTGGAGGGATTCCCGTGTGCTACCC
>NW_009596796.1:0-4558 GCF_000690535.1 Cariama cristata
CCCTGAAGGAGAATGAGGTAGCCCGCGGGCCAGAATAAAGGGGAGGCGAGCTATAGCAGTAGGATAGTTAAATAAGTGTGGCTTTTCAGAATTTGGTAATGCCCTTCTTAAATAAAAGCATATCAACCCCTTCCTGTAAAATATCTGGGGACTTACACTTTTCTGTGTATGTGAGATTCTTTCAAGATTTCTGCCAAGCTTTTTTCTTGATTGAAATTATTTTGTGAGGTATCTTAGCAATGAACATTTGCCAGACCTTCCACAGTGGAGAATTAATGTTGTTTACCTGCACGTGTGTGTGTATCCCTTCTTTAGGACTCCCACCCTTGTTACATGGGGTGGTGTAGCTGGTACTGGTATAATATGGCTCACAGACTGGAAGCTGGTCCTACAGTATGTTCCCTACATCGGTGGCAAGTTTAAAACTGAAGACTAAGCTTCCCTATAATGGTAAGTTTTGTTTGTCCATCTCTTAGCTTAGGTAGTAGTGTTGCTTTGATGTGACGGTTGATGTGTCCTGTTTGTCCAGGGCACAATCGTATTTTTGGTCCAAAAAAGAACTGCTCAATTTGGTTGTTCAGGGCTTTTTTTTTTTCCCCCTCTTTTTAATCGGCCTTCATAGAATGCCAGAAGGATGAAATATTAATAAGAATATGTTTTTCAGGTGCTTATTTTGCAAGCAGTGGATTTTTTGTGACATAATGTGGTTCTTGAGAAGTTGAATCAAGTTTTCTGTGGTAATTTGGAACTTTTGACAGATCTGTTTGCTTCTATTCCTAGGTAGAATGGCTTCAAGCTCATGACTAGTTTTGTTGCTAGTCAAATTCAGACTAATTTCTGTTCCTTGTAACTATTATTAAAAGTAAGTTGAATATTCAGAGCTGGTTACTATGTGCCACAAATTCATTGAAAAATTGGCTTTCTCAAGGTTGTCTTTTTTTTTCCCCCTTCTTTAATTGCATATGAAATGTGCTGTTCTCGATCTTGTATAAGACTGACCATCTGTAAAGCTAGAGCGGCAATTAGGCAAAATGTTCTGTCAGGCCTCTAAACGCATATTTGTGTAGTAGGCAGGCTTAGAACTTTTTTATTCCTTGCCACAGATAGAAGGGAGTTAGGAAGATTTTTGCCTTTCATTAAAAGATGCTGATGGGAAAAGGTCCAGAGGAAACTATATACATCTCAAGACTTGTTTATTTTGGTCAGAATAACAGTTACATTTAAATGTTGATAAATGAAAGTAAGGTCCTTGCCTTCAAGCTACACAGTATTTTATAGGGAAATCAGTGAGTTGGGAAGTCACAGAGCAAATCATTAGTACTTTTATAAGTCTCTTTTTCCAGAGATACTTGTTGCAGTTTAAACAATATACTGTGTCTTCCCTGCGTTCAAAATATGTATCACGCAGATCCTTTGTGTAACCAAAGGATGAAAGAAACTTTTTCTGGAAGTCAGCTGCACTCGTAGCATCTTGGGTGACTGCAGATGTTTATGGACAAGTCAGTGGAAAAACTCTCAAGTTATGTTGAGGCAATTAAATTATCGAGCGAGGGCTTTCTTTACTTAAAAATTGCCTTGGTCAGTAGTGGGAACACAGATACATTCCTGAGAGCGCAACACAGGTTCTCTGTTTTGAAGCAAGAGCTTTGGTGTGTCATTGTGCATAAATCATCTGGAAAGAGGAAGGGAGAAAGAGGATGTTTCTGTGGTGGGCTGTGATTCCTTCCAACGAAACCAGAGGCCTGCGTGCCTGGGTTCTGCTGTGCCTGTATCAGCTTCTGTAACAGAAACTTCTTGCCTGGATACCGGAGGCTTTTGTAATTTGTCTGTAGTGTTGGCTGCTGTAGCGTTTTGCAGGAAGCACTGCTTAATGACTGCTTTGTGTTTATTGTAGGAAATGTTTTGCTGGATAGAGTGTTTTGGAGCCATCCGTCCGCTGAGAACCCTGCTTTGAGGTGAAGTTGAAATGCCCAATACAGATTCTGCAACAGGTCGTGGTGTCCCTCTCTCTCCCATGAACAGTTGTGACTGCTTGGTTGTGAACAAATTTAACTTCACTGACCAGCCTGCCTAGTACTCTTCCTCTGATCGCTTTCGCAGCAGATCTTGTCCTAATGGGCGTAATTTATAAACCTGATGTACAAAATAAACCAAATGAATGATATTTTTGGTTTTTTTGTGTTTCCTTCTTGGTCCACGTGCTTTAGACTAGACTCCTGGTTTGGGTTATGTCTTCAGCTTGTTTGAGTGTGTGTCCTAGGGAGGGCCTGCCGCTGCTCTGCCTCTCTTCTGTGCAGGTTCCTCGGGCATCAGCCGGTGGCTGCCGGGGTGCTGGGTTTGATGAGCCTTTTGTTTGTCCCTGTGTAGTTTGTCCCTCATCACTCTTAATACTGCCATCGTTCTCGAACTATTCATAGTGATGTGTTGGTTTTAAGCTAATCGTTCCTAGATCAGTAGCAACCGTGGACTCGTGCATGCAGTTAACTTTTCATACCCAATATTGCAGATTTTCATGGTAACGCAGATTCCTGGCATTTAGTTTAAAGTTTAGTTTTGTTTCTTTTTAACGTCAACTCATGGACCCCTAAAACTGTCTGATTGGGCACACATCATTTTAAAGCAGTGTGTGCTGTCTGAAAACAGGCTGGCTTTTCTGGCGTAATCTAGGGGTGCAAGGAAGGCAGTCCGTTTTCTGTGGACCAGGGTGAAAAGCAGTGGTTTAGAGAGCTGCTCTGTGGGTTTTGAGTAGGAAAAGAATAAGTATCTATACTTCATAGGTATTGTTATATTTGTCAACATAAATTGGTGATGAAACAAACCACTACCCTTCAGATGAAAAAGAGCCCTTTAGATGAAAAAGGGTTTTTTAGCTCTTAGAGAAAGGAAGTACAAGAATTAGTCTTGATCTGGTCTCTGCCGCTAAGCCATAGCAGACGACTCAGACTTAGGGGAGAAAGTTCATCCCTTTCCGCAAAGACCAGAATTTGCAAACAAACTTTTCTCTGTGTAAGAACAGGATTACTCTTTTATCTCCGTTTACTGCCAAATTTCACCTTGTTATAATTTTTGGCTGTAATGAAAGGTTCAAATCTCTTTAGGGAAAAATCTTGGTTGTAGTAGCTGTGCTGCTTGGGTGTCACCTTCGGGGCTGAAGGCTGCCGAGTGATGTTTCTGTGGAAAACTGTTGTAAAACCTGCCTAAACGTTGGCACTGTGCAGGACGCTTGAACTACTTATTTAACAAAATAATTGCTTTAGCATTGCTTTGGCAGCATCATTGATAATTAATTGGGGGGGGTGGGGAATATAATTTTTGCATGCAAAACTCACTTTGCTGCCCTGCTATTTCCAAAAGGATGGTGTGGAAGCTTATGGAGTAATGGGATAACCGTACAATTTCCTCAGTCTGTCCCGCTCCCCTGCTCCAGCAGCGGTCCTGAACCCCTGACTGACTCCCAAAAAGCCAAAGCCAGTGTGCCTTGAAATGTGGAGAATGTGGGTTTGACAACAGCCCTGTGCTATACACAGGGATATTGATATCGGAGAATGTGGGTTTGACAACGGCCCTGTGCTATACACAGGGATATTGATATTGATCCATTTTCATCCAAAGTACACCTTAGCAGTGGACGCTGTATTAGCCTGTGCTCGCACATCATCAGGATTGTAAGCTCAAGCTTGAACAGTGAGCAGTCTCCGCTCTTACTTACCTGTTTAACACGTCTAGACAGGACGGGCATAATATGCTGATGATGATTTCAGAAATGACCTCGTTTTTGGCTTGTTCCCGTGGGCAGGCGAGACTCTGCTGCCACGGCTGAGAGGATTCTTCAGAAAGCCTTGAACTGAGGGTCTCTCTGTGTTGCCTGTTCCTCTGAGGACCCTGATCTCCCCGAGTTGTCAGTCTGCAGCTCTCATTACCGAGAGTTACCTTCAGCAAAGCCCCAGTGCACTACAGATGAGATTAGAAGATGTTTAAAGGAGAAAAACATTATTCAAATGACCAACTGCCTGCACAGGCAGGCGCTGCAAGAAGTGTACGGACTTTGGGTTTGTTTGCCCTCTGGCAATTGTTTAGCTGCTTGTGTTTTCTGCAGCATTTCAAATGATGGCTTTGTCTCTAATTAACCCTAGGATTAGCGTATAACTGATTTAATTTCCAGTATTTCTCCTTCCACAAGAGCAGGAAATCCTCTATTAGAAATATTTTCTGCATTCTTGGCTGAATTTATGTTAAAATTCAGCTAATGACTGTTCAAGTGTCATGAGTGATCTTTCTAATTTTTAATATCCTGCATTGCCTCTTCTCTAGCAGTTAATTATTTTTCAGAATGAGCTAACCAAATGTGACATACATTATATGAATGAATTAGTTCAAAGACAATGACCCGACAGAGGAGGAAAAGCTTCCCCTTCCAAACCTGGAGAGTTCCACTGGAGGGCACGGTGGCAGCCAAGCTCGCACCGCTTTGGATTTACAGAAATCAAAAAGCACCTTCAGCACTGGGTTAATGATGTAACTTCAAAACCGCGTCTAAGAAACGGAAGACTTGCATTCC
>NW_009596796.1:4589-7422 GCF_000690535.1 Cariama cristata
CTCTTCTCAGTGTTTGTCCGTGCTGGTACCTCCGTTTCGCTTTGATCCTGAAAGGTGTAAGCGGAGATGGGACAGGGAGTCGTTATTGCAAGGACGTGTAGCAGGGAGTCGTTATTGCAAGGACGTGTAGCACCGTCCGTCTGCAACATCTGGCCCTTGTTGGGCTCTGCTCCTGCCGTCGTCTCCTGGACCAACCTTGGATTCTGCCCCTCTGCGGGGGCTGGTGGGTTGGGTGCTCCCTGGGGAATCCTGCTCTGAAATAAGCTCCTCTGTTGGGTTGGGGATATTTACCTGCAGAGCAGGAAGCTTTCAACTGGAGTTATCTGCAGGGCTAAATTGAAAAGTTTCTTTGGTCAGGATATCCTGTTGCTTGCTTCCATGGCTGACAACAACTGATTTTTGGTGGGGTTTTTTGTTTGTTTGTTTGTGGGTTTTTTTGGATTATCTGCTAGTCCTGGAACAACATGGGCTCTCTGGCAGCTGAATGCACTTTCAGCTGGTGGCAGTAGCTGCAGATACCTTATCCTCTGTACCTTGGCAGCATTCCCAAAGCAACACTGGGCTATTTTCCCTTGGGCTCAAGAGAGAGTTTCTACCCAAACGTTTCAGACAGTCCCAGGAGAGTAAACATCTTCCCTTCTGCGAGCTGTTGCTGTGCCAGCTGTCAGTGAAAACTGATTTTCTATCTCCTGTTACCCTGAGGTTCTGTGGGTGTTTAAGAGGTCACCTTCTCCATCCCCACCCCACGGCAGGATCCGCTCCCCAGCTTTTCCAGTTTATTCTTAAAAAATGGCATTGAGGGCGATTTCACAGTCCCTCTACGCGGTCTGTTTCTGTGCTTAACTTCTCAGTTTACATGTTTGGACAAAAGAAATTCTCTCCCCTCCTGCGGTAATTTTTTCCCTTTTACACATTTGAAGGCTATTATGAGATCTCGGCTGTTTTCTCGAGACTAAACAACCCTGGTTCTTCCCTCTTCCCTCACAGATCATTTTGTAGGCAGCTGATGATTTTCAGTGCTCTCCTCTTGGCTTGCTCCACGCCTTTCTCCAAACGCAGCATCCAAAGGCGGATGGTGTGTCTTCCATGCTCTCATTTCTTAGTGAAAGGTTCGCTCCTTTTCCCGGCTTTGATTTTCATCGGTGAAAAAGGACGCAATCGAGTGGTTCGTGTGAAAGAGAGCGCTTACCAGGTTTCCATCCCTGGTGCTGAGGATCACTGGTGGTTTGGAGCAGAGGGATGAGATACGGGCAGGACTCTACTCTGGCTTTTACTCCCAGGTGTAGCTACCAGCGGGATCCGAGTGGGTTACCTCGCAGCGTGCGGGGGTTAGGACTCCGCTTTCGGGTGCGCAGCGCTGCAGTCTCACCCTTACTGAGCTCTGCTCCCAGTTTCCCCGATTGCTGTGCTAAGCAAGAGCAAACCGCATCACTCTGTGCCTCAGTTTCCCTTTATATATTTCACTTTTAGTCAAGAAGCTCTATGTCAGTACAAGTTTTTGGTTAGAATAGCATGAGTTTGGCTGGGTTGTGAGGTTTGGTTTTGTTTTTTTTAAAAAAAAAAAAGAGTGCATTTATGAAAAATAATGTGGGTTTGGTCAATACTGGCAATTAGAACTTTTCTGATGTGTGTTGAAGATTGCAGGAGATAACGGTGATAGAGCGAGATATTTCATAGGTGTGAGCCCACAAGGAGACAATATTAAACAAAACCAATCCCTAGAGAGATGGAGTGCTTTCCGGGCAACAGAAAGGTCCGTGTTGATTAAATTAGAGACAAAATCCCCACCGTCACCTATCTTAAATAGAAAAAATCTTCCTGTACAAAGCAAATGTAACCCAGCACCTACAGGGGCACCCGGCTCCTTGAAGTTGTTTTCGATTTCTACCCGAGTCTGGACAACTTGTACCCCGGGGGTGGGGGACTCTGGGTTTCCTCTGCCTGCGACACACATCTCGCATCCTTCCCCGCGCTCCCTGCTGCTTTCCAAAACAGGGAGTTTGGAACAAATGAGCAAACCCTGTTTTGGGGAAAAAAAAAAAAACCCAAACCACAACAAAACCCAAAAAGCTCCTGACAACTTGTTGCACAGATGTGGGCTGGAGGAAGGACTGGAAGTTCAAATTGTTGAATTTATTTTGTCTTTGGAAGAACTGAGCGGTGGCTGGAGTGCGTGGCCGGGAGAGCGGCGAGCTGTGCCGATCGCGGCAGGATCCGGCTGCGCTCCCGTGGACGCTGCTGTTTTGAAGTCCGATGGTGATGGCTTCAGGACTGCTGGTCTGTGCAGGATTCCTGACAAAACCCTAGTACGTCTTTTGTTCGTTAAAGGCAAATGAATTACTCTGACTCGCTTTGGAAGGCAGGCTGCCTTGTGGCGCTTCAGTGTTTTTCAGCACGTGGGTACCGTACGGGCGAGGAACGCCCAGCGGCCGAAGTCCCGGTGTTCGGTTGTACGTTACTAAACCCGGGGGGTTCCGGGTCGGCGTTAACGGGCAGCGGGAGGCGGACGCCTCTCTCCGGAGGGTACCGCAGTGGGGGATTTGGCCATCTGGAATAAGTTGTGGTTTACACTTTTTCCTGAAAAAAACCTTTTCATTGCTTTGCCTTCACACCATCTCCTCCAGAGCACATTTTCCTCTTTCTTCTTGTGGTTTTTTGGCCTGGATCTCCTTTTGGCCGTTGTCCCCGGAGAAGGGGGTGTGGGTTCTGCACGGAGCGGGGCTGCTGAACGCGCAACGTGAACCCCTCGGAGAGGGGGGGGCCGTGTTGTAGAACAGGCCAGTTCTTCCAAGCAAGGGTCTCGGGTGCCGTGGGAGGTAACACCAGGACGTGG
>NW_009596797.1:0-5371 GCF_000690535.1 Cariama cristata
CTTGAGCCGAGGGGCAAACACCCACATTCCCCACCCACACCGTCATGCAAACCCTGACCCAGACGCACTGGGGTTCTGGCTCCCCCCCCCATCTCCCCTCCTTACCTCTGCTTCCCCAGGACCCTCCTCTGCCATCACCCTGGCCTACCCTGATGGGGGCTCACACCTGCACCGACAGCACCCAAGGGTGCTCCCTGGGAGAGCCAGTGCACCCCGGAAACCCAGGGCTGGGTGTGTACCGCCCTCCCGCCCCGGCCCCTCATTATGGCTCAGGTTAAAACTATGCCCGGCGCGGAGGCCGGTAATAGCCCGTGTGCCAGGGCCGGGGCGGGATGCTCTGCACAGCGAGGATGTCCTCTGGCATCACGTCCCCCCAGTCCTCTGGGGGCCACCCTCTCCCCAGTCACAGGGACAGCAGCACAGAAACAGCACTCACATGATGCTTTATTAAAACTAGGAAGGGAAAAAAAACCAAAAGGGATTAGACCAAGATCTGGCCGTGGACTCGTCCTACCACGGCAAGGACTGGCCAGGTCACAGTATGTGCTGCCTGCAGCCCAGAGGGCATGGGGATGGCCACCCCTCAGCCCAGCAGAGCAAGACGGGGCTGATCTCCCCAAGGTTTTACTGCTGGTGATGCCCCTCAGAAAAAGGGGCTGGGGGAGACCCTGAGAAAAGGGGGCTGGGTCAGGCATTGGCCAAGCAGGCAGAACTGGCGAGCACCACAGTCACACCCACCGGCACAGCAGGACGCCAACACTGCCTTCAACATACCACGAGCAGCAATGCCACTGGGTTCCAGCTCCCACGCTCCCACCACATCGCACGGAGAGCACATCGCTCCAGGGCAAGAGCCACACACAATCTCCCACACTTCCCTCCACCACCTTCCCCTCGTTGGTTCCATTCCAGCCAGGATCCAGCCCAGACACCCTCACCCGTGATGGCGGGGGTTCCTGCCATGTGTCCCTCTGCACCGTCTCCCTGCAGACCCTCCCACCAGTGACAGCCCAGGATTTCGGCTCCATTTTAGCCACAATTTAACAACCTGCCCCAAGTCCAGAGACCCCCAGATCCTGGGGCTGCAGGTCACTGCCCCCCATCACGCAGTCCACGCTGATTCTGCTCCCTGACCATGCTCCCAGCACTCAGCACCAGTATGGAGCGGCCATCGTTTGCCAAAGCACCCTCCTCTGGCCACTCTTCTCTGGATGAGCCCACTCCTCCTCTCATGGTGGCCCCACATCTCAGAGACACCATGCTGGTGACCAGGAGGCTTGTTCATGCAGGAGGAGAAAGGGCCACAGTGGCACTTGGCTGCTGCTCCGAGGGGAGAGGGGTGGGTGTACCCCAGCCCCATGCTCCCAGCACCAGTCCCTGTCCCTCCTGACGGACTGAGGAAGAGATCTGTCAGGCTCACGGCTTCTTGGAGCCTCCCGGGCCTTCCTCTGGAGCTTTCTTGGGTAAAAGTGCCTTCTCCTCCTTCATCTTCTTCAGCTTGACCTTGCTTTTGCTGGAGGATGAGAAGGTGAGTGAGGCCTTGCTGAACTCCAGGGGGAAGACACCCACATCCCCGTCAAAGCGGTTCTTGGACACCTGCAGGTAACGCTTCCCTGGCCCCGTCATCAGCTTACGGTCCTGCAGGATGAGGACGTTGTCGGCCTCCTGACTGGCCTGTGGGGAGAAAAACACCTCCAGGAGGGTGCTGCGGATGCAGTCAGAGTCATGAGGCTTGGAGGTGCTCACAGGCTGCCTGCCCAGCTCCTTTGAGCCCTGTTATGGGGCATCCCAGGCCAGAGCAACTCCAGCACCTCCACAACACCAACCCCTTGTCTTCCCCTGGGACATCCCAGCGACCTGCCGGGCAGACAGGCTTGAGCTGCAGGCACAGCACGCCCTGGGGAAAGAAGGGAGCGCAGGAGGGCTGTGCACACTCACAGAGCACCTCCTGCCCACCACTGCAGGATTGTTCAGCATCACGGTAGAGACTGGAGCATCCCTGCACCCTCCCTGGCTCCTTCTTTAATTATCTTACACTACATCCCACTCACAGTCAATGAGCATTAATTAACTCCACCTAAAGCACCAACAGAGCTTTAGCTGGCAAAGTGTTTGCTCCCTGTCTGCATCTCCCTACCAAAGCCTAGCCAAATTGGTACTCCGCACATCTTCAGGTGACAGGACTCCTGGATACATCCTGCCCCTCACAACACCTTTCAGGTCCCCAGTGATGAATCAAGGTGCTGCTGGGAGCTGGGGACAGCTACCCAATGTATCCCCGCCCCTTCCTGGGAACACGCCGTGCCCGAGGGACAGGAAAGACAACGCCAGCCCAGCTCACCTTGGCAGAGCCAAAGATGGAGGCCGTCTGCAGTTCCTTCTCGTCATCCTCCTTGCGGGGATGGATGACCAGTGTGATGTGGCAGGTGTTGTCTGTGGCAAACTTGCGGAAGGCACCGACGATGTAGTCCTGCACAGCGAGCCTGCCACAGCAGTGAGAATGGGGTCAGGGGCTGGTACTCCTCGGTGTGGGGGGCAGCAAGGTGCTGCCAAGTTCAGCCCCACAGCAGGAAGCACCCAGGGGTCTGGGCTCTGTGAGGCAGCTGGGCCCATGCAGGTAAACGGATGGGGCACGACAGGGATTGCAGGTAACTCGCTCACCCGTTCCCACCCCTTCCTCCCCAGAGCAGTGATCACCCTTCAATGAAACAGGGCTGCCAAACAGGACTAAAGGGGACCCCCGGGGGGGGTTCCCAGTCCCTGCCATGACACCTGACAAGGCCAGCTCCAGGAATGAGGGCGGCAGAGGAAGGAGGGGGTGGCTTGGAGAAGGGCTACCTGTCCACGGAGAGGTGCTCATGTCCCATCATGAACTGGAGGTTGTCGACGACCACATGGGTGATGTCATACATGTAGACGGCATGCTGCATGGTGTCAATCACTGTCCTGGGCAGGGGGAGACCAGGATCAGCCCCGGGGATCAGTGGAGGTGAGGATGTGGATGCTGAAGCAGGTATGTAGATGGGGAGACCCAGAGCTGGGAGATACCAGGCTGGCTCCCGCTGGGCCCTGGGCATGTCCAACCTCCACATCTCTGTCACAAGACAGGAGCAGCCCCATCCCCACAGGCAAGGGTAGCCAGATCAGGAGGTCCCAGCTGCTGTCCCACACAGCCCCTGCCCACGAACCTGTGATCCACCCCAGCCCACCGGGACCCTCAGGGCACATGGGGATGCATGCAGGTGCCACAGTGCCTGGTGAATAAAAGGAGCTGAAGGTGCCTGTCCTTCCTCCTCAGCAAACGGAAGCACTGCCAGGTGAGCAGGGTGGGGGGGGGCACATCCTGCCAGGGGCAGAGTCTGGGTTTAAAGCAGCCACCTAGCACAGGGACAGGTCCCTTCCCTTCAGCCCCACCCCAGAACGAGTCCCCATGACAGCACAAGTGCAGCCGGTTGAGCCACGTAGTCCCCAGATGCCAACTCTGGGACTTGAACAGCCCCAATGTGCCTCCTGCCAGCCCCAAATCTGTAACCCACTGCAGGGGAAGAGCCCCAGCTCCCCAAGGCCCCACAGCACATGCCATGAGGGCTAAATGCCACTGAGGATGAAGGTGCAGGACCATACTTGATGTTCTGCTGGCCATGGAAAGTCATGAAGTAGAGCGGTAGGTCCTCGAAGCGATCAGCCCACTCGTCATACAGGTCCAGCTGGTCCTCCAGGCGCCGAGCAGCAAACTGTGTCAGCATGATCTTGGCCAGGCGGACATTGTTGATCTCGAAGCTGCCCCACAGCGTGCACACCCCCTGCATGCACAGGTCCAGGGCATACTCACTGATAAAGGTCGTCTTCCCACTGCCTGTTGGGCCTGGTGCAAGTACAACAATGGGAGGAATTAGCTGGGGGAGAAGATCTGACCCATCCTGAAAGTGATGGGAGGTTGTTTAGAAGTGGAAGCACCAGGGAGTGGGATAAGAGCAGCCCATCCGCAGCTACTCCCCCCATAAACAAGCAGAGACTCATGCCAGGCTGCATGTCTGGGTGCCCGTGTATCGCCTCCAGCAGGTCCCTTCGGGGTGTGGGGAAGCGCTGGGCAGCCTGCGGGGGGGGCACAGGGATGGCTCAGACAGGAGGCAGTGGGTGGGAGCACGGGTAAGGGACACCTCAGGACGTTCTGTGCCACGTCAGGCAGGGAGCCCATCACCACACTGGTGTGCCCAGCCCCACTGCACCTAGGAATGCACCCCAGACTCTCTAGCACCCCCAAGATGGGCTCAGCCGAAGCCACGAGCAGACAGGGACCTGGAAGACTTGTGAGGCACCACCCCCAAGACTGTGAAGCCACCAAAGAGCCCTATGCTCCCCCTGTTCACCAGCTGTTTGCCTATCACCTGTGAAGATGGTGAGCTCCCCTCTGCGGTGCCCTTTGAGGAGCTTGTTGAGCTCGGGGAAGCGTGCCCACTTGATGCCAGCCACCTGCTCAGTGTTGACCAGCTCCCCGAACACCTCCTCGCGCAGCTGCCGGAAGGAGACGATGGATTTGTGGCTGGCGGGCAGGGCAGCTCGCAGGATCTTGGTGAGGTTCAGGTCCTGGTTCAGAGCCTCCAAGGGCCGGGGCTGCAGGTCACCGGGGCGCACGAGGGAGCAGCGCTTGAGGCTCAGCTTGCGGGCAAAGAGCTTGGCGGCTTCCCAGGAGCGCAGGTCTTCACCCAGCCACAGCGTGATGCGCTTGAACTGCTCCAGGTAGGGGAGGAGGACGGGGGGCAAGCAGGTGGCCCCTCGCGGCAGGGCCAGGCTAGCCACCCCTGTAGCTTGATGCAGGGCCAGGGCATCAAGCTCCCACCCAGTTAAGACCAGTTCTGTGTCTCGGCGGCTGATCAGGGGCAGCCCAAAGAGATTGCGATAGGAATCGAAGCGAGGTAAAGTCTCTTCCACATAAGTTACCGCGTCCCCCTTCTTCTCCACCCTCACGAGCTTCAGGCCCTTCAGGGTTGCATCGCGGGGGCTGAACCAGGGGAAGACAAGGGACTTGGCAGTCCTCAGATAACGCACCCCGAAGCGTTTCAGGGTAGCGTTTGTCACTAGGGAGATACCGAACATGGCCTTGGTCTCGTTGGTCTCATCCTCATCCAGCAGCTCCCAGAGCGGCAGCGCCGGGTCCCAGATGCAGCGGGCATCCTCACGAGCCCGGCGCATGTCCTCCTCCGGCTCCTCTGAGCTGGCAGGGGGAATGCCGCGGTGCCGCAGCTCTAGAAGTCCTGCCAGGTGCCCTCGGCCAGGGTGGCCGTGCACAGGAAGCTGCCTGTGGTCTTGTCAATGAAAAGCGTGTAAGGGTGGCTGGGGGCTGGCGGCGGCAGTTGGTCCACCCGGCCAT
>NW_009596798.1:0-375 GCF_000690535.1 Cariama cristata
TTCCAAAAACATCTCCCCAAGGCATCTTCCCAAGGGACCTTCCCAAAACATCTCCCCAAGGCATCTTCCCAAGGCATCTTCCCAAAACACCTTCCCAAAGCATCTTTCTGAAACACCTTCCCAAAGTATGTTCCCAAACATCTTCCCAAAGCATCTTCCCAAAACACCTTCCCAAAGTATGTTCCCAAACATCTTCCCAAAGCATCTTCCCGAAATACCTTCCCAAAGTATGTTCCCAAAAACATCTTCCTGAAACCCCTCCCCAAAGCACCTTCCTAAACACGTTCTCAAAGTGCCTCACACCATCCCAAAGCGCTCCCCCAAAATACCTTCCCTAAACACCTTTCCCAAAACACCTTTCCCAAATTCTTCCTG
>NW_009596799.1:0-3107 GCF_000690535.1 Cariama cristata
CAGGCCACCTTTAACCCATGTTTGGAGGATGCGGGCGAGCATCCACCGTGGTGCTGGGCTCAGAGCAGGACGCGGGACACGGGGTGACGGCAGAGATGGGGAACCCGGGGCTGAAGCTCTCCTGGGAGCAGGGGAGGAGGCTGCAGGCTGGGGGCAAAGCCTTGAGCAGAACCCAAGCACCCTGCGGCCTCTTCCCGTGCACTCGGCCGTGCGCCTTCCCCCTGGGCTAAAGCCTAGGTGTATTTAAGCGATGCCTCCTCCTTTATCAGCCGTCTCGACGGCTTCCTCTAAGAGGATTGTTGCGGTAGGTGTAATATACTTAAGGGATTGTTAATAACAATAGCGTTTCGGCAGCACACCGTGTGCCGGCGGCGCGGGCTGCTGTCATGGTCCGCCTGGACCTCCCAGACTTACAGGACAACGTACTCTGTGACTTAAACTTTATTTTATGAGCTTATTAGGAAAGAAAACGGACAAGGACTCGATCCCCTTTGTACAGACTAGGCTAACACGAGACTTCACTAATTCATCACTTAACTGGGGGGAAGAACTGTACCTGCCGTTGGCACCACGGTTGCCTGCCCACCCAGGTTTAGCCAGCGTGGTCCCCACCGTTCCCCCCCCGCCAGTGCACGGTGCCCCAGCGCTGCGGGGATGGGCACAGTCCCACTTGGCATCTCCTTGCACATCCTTCCGCTCACCCCTGATGGGTGGGCATCGCTCTCCCAAAACCGAGGGGGCCCTTGCACCCTCCCCAGGGTCCTCTGGCAAGGGGGCTACCCCTCCCGGGGCACCCAAAATCTGGGTGCTGCCATCTGGTTTGGCTGCCCGGGGCGGAGGAGCCAGCGGCGCGGGACGTTTGCCCACCTTTGGGCTCTGCGTCCAGGACAGCGGGTCCATGCGCTGATGAGGCCCGGGGGCTGCAGGAACACCGCGGGTGGGTGCGGAGTCAATCCTGCTGTGGGTGAGCGTGGTACGCGGCCGGGGGAGATGGAGCTCAGTCCTGCCCCGTGCAGAGGTTTGGAGCTCGGGGGGAGGCAGAGAGCAAATCCTGCATCCTCCCGTCACGCTGGCGAGGGAGGAGAAACCTCTCATAACTTAGGGGAAAAGTACTGAACAGAAGAAAATGTCTGCTGGGATACCCACAGGGAAGATGCCGCCCGCCTGGGCACTCGGCCTGGGAGCCAGAATCATCCTTGAGAAGAGCAGCTGGGTACCGAGAATCCAGGGACATCCTGAGGTGCCACTGATAAGTGCAAGAACAAGGAACGGGAACAGCAACTTGAGGTCTGAAAAGGTGAAAAACAGCCTGGGAAAAGGGGGAACGTCCAGAGAAGGTAAGAATCAGTAACTGCCACTGGCTGCTCTAACTGCAGGGACAGGGAAACAGTCTGGAAAACTAAAAATTGGTCAGAGCGAACAGCAAACACCATCATCCGTTGGCTGTTCCAGGTGTTAAATAGAAATTCAGACCAGACGTAAGGAAGGAGTGCTTCCCGGTGAGGGTGGTGAGGCAGTGGCAGAGGTTGCCCAGAGAAGCTGTGGCTGCCCCATCCCTGGAAGTGTTGAAGGCCAGGTTGGATGGGGCTGGGAGCAACCTGGTCTGGTGGGAGGGGTCCCTGCCCAGGGCAGGGGGGTTGGAACTGGGTGGGCTTTAAGGTCCCTTCCAACCAAACCATTCCGTGATATATTGGCTGCTGGAATTGGTGGTGCCCTATGCCCTCTTACGTCTCTGTTATAAAAATGACCTAATTCTTACCCAAAGGGAGCTGCTCTCTCTGAGAGCTTCCCATGCTGCACAGACTTTTCCCTCTCCTAAACCGGTCTGCACGAACTTTCTACGAGCCCGTGGACCCTCCCCGGAGAGGACCGGCCGACTCCGAACTCGGTGACGCAGATCACCTCCGAAGGGAGATGCTGTTATTTCAGGGGTCTCCCTCGGGGCCCCGTGCCGGGCTGGTTCCGTGTGTCCTGTCACTTCTGGGATGGTTGGGTCCCCTTCTGGGGTCTGCCTCATCCGCTTGGTATAGCAAAACGTGTATTTTTTTTATATATATATAGATAGATATATATGTGTGTGTGTGTGTATATACACACATATATATGCATGCATATAAGTAATCTATCATAAGTATATCCAGTGTTATATTATTTATATTTGCTTCAGTAGTGATAAGAGTGTAGTAATCCAAATGTTATGTATATTTGATTGCTGCTATTATCAAATGCAGCTATTATTGACTGTTGCTATAATTAATTACTACTATTACTATTGATTCCTGATAATACTATTGTAAATTCTAATAGCTTGATAGAGGTATATTCCCTTTATTAATATCATAGGTATTCTTGCTAGAATGGATTTTTGTGGTCTTTGTGGGTGATAAAGTAGAGAAATTCAGAGCTCAAGCTTCCGTGTCCCCGTGCCTTAGGGAATCAAGGAAACCCTACGGACCCACGGTCACGATCGGTGCCCAGCCACAGGCCGGGGAGCCCTTTAGGTCGTGACATGAGGTCAGGCCGGGTTTGGGGTCCTGCAGCGGGGCACCCTCGGCTGGGGCACGCCCTGCGTCTCTCTCGGTCAAACAGCTCCTGTGGAGCGTGGTCGGGGGGGTCCGAGGTGCAGGAGCCCCGTGGCTCTGCCGGGAGGGGCTGCAGAGGGGTCCAGGCCCCCCAGGTGCTGCTTTGCCCTTGGGTTGGGCTGGCTGACAGCTCGTCCTTGCCAAAACTTGTTCCTTTTTTGCTGGGCTTCTCCTGCCTCCCCCCGGCCACACGTGCCCAGCCTCAGCCCCCGTTGCTCATGGCCTGTGGGCATCCACGGTGCAATGGGGGGCGTTGGCAACGATAACGGCAAAGCTCGGCTCACGGCGATGGGCGCAGCGGTTCCACCACCTCCGAACCAGCGCGGTTTCTGCAGAAAGCAGCTGGGGACTGACCGGTGGGAGCGTGCGCTGGGGGGGCTTCGCCACTTCTCGGGAACCAGCCCCCCATCACCAACACGGACGAGCTCGCCCGATCCCTGGACGTGACCCAAATCTGCCCCGACCTGCTGGGAAAGCTGAAGGAGATGCAGGACAGCCCTGCCCGTGCTGGCCGTTGTCCTCTAC
>NW_009596799.1:3253-3492 GCF_000690535.1 Cariama cristata
CGGGGGGTCTCGTGGGGCGGTCGCAGCCGTGTCGTTCGGGAGGTCTCTAGGATGAGGTTCTGCGCCCTGGGAGCGGTGGGATGGCGGTGGGAGATGCGATGGCCTCTCCTGAGCTCTGGGCCGGACACAGAGGGACCTGCGGGGGGAGGAAGGAGGCGGAGAGGCGGGATGGGGCCCAGGGGCAGAGAGAGGCCCAGGGTGCGTGGCAGACCCAGGGGAGGTGGGGGTCCCTGCGGAGG
>NW_009596800.1:0-1931 GCF_000690535.1 Cariama cristata
CCCCGGCGGTGAGGGCTCTTGCGTGGCTTTAATCCCCAAATGTTGCTTTTCAAGGGCAAAGCCGAGGTAGTCGGAGAGTTTGGGCTGAGTTTTAGAAGCGGGATGGGGCTGGGGCGGAGAAGGCTGGTGACAACTCAGTGGTATGCATGAGGTAGCATTGCCTTTGCTGGTTCATTAACTAAAGAAATCTTTCATATCTGGAACTACCTGGCCCAACCATGAGTGGGAATGTGTTTCACTGATGTGTGCCTGAGAAATCAAGGCCTCCTGGCATTACCCAAAGCCTCGCAACGTTTCCTTGGACCGCAGAAATGAACACATAGCCAAACATGACCAGGAGCCCCTAACACCCCCTGCCATTATAACAGTGGAACCTCTTTCCCCATTCTTTCTCCAAATTATTTTCTCTCAAACTAGCACTCTCTGAGGGTTTCACTTCTTTGTTTCCTTTATGAATATCTCCTTCAGATCAGTCCTTGTTCAGAGTTTTCTGTCACTGAATTTTGATCCTTATTGGAGTTAGCAGTGGTTTGGTTAGTGACTCAAAATACACAGCCACTTTTACCTCTTCATATTGCAAAATACCATGCTTGAAAATGGCAAGTAGTACACTTTTGAGGCTGGCAGTTAAGTGACAGCGTGCCAGGAACAGCCTTGTGATAGCGGCTTGTTACACACCTACAGCCACAACTTAGAGTTTTCCTTTAGCTCCGTCCCGTGACAAAAAGCAACACAAAGCAAAAGCACCATCTCTTCTGCAGTTCTAAACTCAATTATCTCTCAAGTAATTTATTTTGAACTTTCATCAAAGATGAGTTGCAAAAAGTAAGAGGGATGGGAGGGAATGAAGTAATATTGTATCAAACACCTATTACAAAGCAGCTTCCTCAGGGCATTAGAAATGCCCTTCTGGGTTGGGCCGATGGTCCGTGCAGCTCCATATGCGTCTGGGGCAGTGCCGTAGGAGATGCCATTTAGCAGAGGGATGTGAGCTCTTTTTACTTGTGCCGTTTGTGTGTTTTATGCACTCAGATAGACCTGGAGAATCCTTGAAAATGTACATCAGCCTTCTGAAGCAGCCTTGTAGCCTGTCCCTTAAACTCTGTGAACGTACACAGAAGTAATAACAATTATGCAGCATTAGAGGTTACAATTACCCGTGTGACCTATGGAGTTATAATCCTGTCACTTCATAGAGAGCATGTTCATAACTTGTTTGACTTGCATTACTGTAATTTCCTGAAATTACTCCGTTACGCTAATGGACTGTCCTCCAAAACCGCCTCTCTCTTACTGGAATTGGGCTTCCTTTTTACTAGAATGACAAAAATTATTTTGCCCCTGAAAACACCTGGTTTATACTCATTTAAGTTAACGGGACCCACAAAGTAACTAGAGCCAAATTTGGTAGAGATGATAGTTAGGTATTCTCTGATTTCCACAGTATTTAAACGCATTTTAAACTGTTTTCAACTGATCTTTGCAAAACAATCCTTTTTGCTGGGTGTGAGACAAAGGTGACTTACATTTTTTGATTTCTTTTGGCTTGAGGAATACTTACAAACTCAAACATCTGGACTAATTTCCTGTATCTGGGTGACAGTCTAAAGCAGTTTTCTCAGTATTTTGTCATGGCTGACAATTTCCATCACCGTGCTGTTTGGGAGAACTTTTGGCCTTTGCCAGTTTGGACAAGAAGAGCAGATAATTAGGGTGTAGGTGCATGTATTGTATGTTTTATTTTTACATGTGTATAAATGATGTACATCATATAGCTCTATATGCACATCAGGTACATATTTGTTTTATTTTTCAGAAGACTTTTTCCATATGTTGTGGGGGTTTTTTTCTAAAGAATTAAAAAAACTACTTGCTGTCTCTTTCACTGTTTCCAGCTGCTATGTCAGCCATGATCTAAGCAATTCCTCTTT
>NW_009596800.1:1942-18785 GCF_000690535.1 Cariama cristata
TCTTTCCCTCTTTCTCATGCCGGTGAGCTGCTCAGACTGCCGTACGTTATCTGCTGTTGTCGCACACCTCAGAGCACGTATCAGCCCTGAGGTGACTTCAAGTCATTTCAGACATGTGAATATTGCGCTTTGGCCGTGGCTTTGTAAAAGTCCTTACCTTCCCATGGTCCCATAGATGTGCTGCAGATTGATTGCCAACTCACAGAGGAATCAAAAATTTATTTTTAACATTACTACAACCAAAATTACCACTTGATTCTCCCAATATTTTTGAATCAATAAAAACAATAAGCCTGTTGATGTCTTAGTTGCCAGTCTCAACCTCCATTTGCAGAACATCAGAATTTGCTAAATCTTAGAGGGTTTTTTCTCATTTACATTTTCCCAGCTTTTGTTCTATTTTTCCAATGTGTAAATGAACTGTAAATGACTTGAGTGACCATATTCTGGCCAAGATTGTCACTCATAAACAGTACCATTTTTCTCAGGCATGCTACAGCGCGACAGCAGATAGTGACGTGGAATTATTAGTGTAGTTCGTGAGTGACTCCTGTTGATATTTTAGGTGATTAGATACACTCCTGTCTTGAACTTCCTGCACTGCAAGAGTCTTCTGAGAATGTTGCCCATCCACCAGTTTCTGGATATTTATTTGATGTATTGATCTATCAAGGTGAGTCACACCTGATGGAACTGGTTTTGACACTGATGGTTATTTCCCCCACTCCCATTCAGGCTCAGCAATTATGGGATAAATGGTCTTCTGAAATCCGGAGTCTTGTGTTAGGATGAAAGATCTTCCATCTGGCATCACAAATCCTTTTCAGAATTTTTGATGTATAGTATTTACTTCACCTCTAACTATGTTTTGAATCCAATGAGCTTTATACTGAAAAGACCTTCTTCCTTTAGATGTTTGTCACCAGGTCCTTCCCTTTTGAAATGGGAAGCACCCTGTTGTTCTGGGCAGTCCTTCTGTATGTTATATTTTCACAAGCTGAATGCATGATTGCTTTTTATTGCTACTGAGCAACCTTTGAGTAAACATGAATCATTTTTTATGGCATCAAGTTTGAAATGTTTCCTTACCAGCTACGTCTATTATCTGCCCGGGTAGGAATGTGATAGTGATCAGTAATGGACACAACATTTTAAAATAGAACAAACTTTTTTCAACACTGTGGTGGGGAAAAAAAGAAAGGTCTCTCTCCTTCTCATCTGGATTCAAAGTGTAACAAATTATACATGTTTTTGAACTACTTGAAAGACCTTCGATCAGTTTAGTTCTTTTCTATATCCATATATGCAGTTGCGTTTTCCTTCTGCTGCAAGGTAGAAGTCAATGATTATTTCTGGATTATTTCTGGATTAGCAACCACTGATTATATTTTTCTGTGTTAAAACTAGCAACCCAAACTGTCAAGGAATGACAGCATGGATGGTGCTATAAATTTAACTGAAGTGTATAAGTTTAACTGAAGTGAAGAAATGTCAGCCTAGTAGCTGATAAAGTGATAAAGATGGCTAGACGTGAAGCTACACTTCGTACTGCTGCCACTTTTCACTAGGGAATAGTTTACCCAGGATTCATGGGCTCCTTTGAGGCAGAGGTGGTGATCTCTAAAGAGGATCTCTAAAAAGCCATCAGGGATTTGCAAACCAATCTAATGGGCTGTTGAATGCCTTCTCCCTAACCTGCCAGGCTGCAGTGGTGTCTGTCCCAAATAACCAGTGATACTACAGGCAGCAGGAGCATGTCCATGTACGCCTTTGTGTCCCGAGGAGGCTGTTTTTCAATGTATTTATTCATTTTCACTTTGCAGGAGCAGAGTGGCTGCAGAGAGCTGTTCTGGTGATGCAGAAGGGAGCTCTGGGGGAAAACCGCAGCAGTGTATGTTATCCCTGTCTTTCAGCATGAAAGGTGGGAGAGGATAGGGTAGATATCATGAAAATAGCATTGCAGGACTGAGCAAATCTTGCTGGAAACAGTGGAGGGAACCCAGTCTCTCTTCCCAGGAGAATGAAGTTAACATGAGTGGACCCCAGAAGATCCAGATGGATCATTTTCCATTGGCTTGGAATAGAGCCTGGGTATTGGCTACTCATGCTCTGCCTCAACTGGCAAATCTGAATTATCTCCTGAAAAATGTATCTCTCTCCCATCTCTTGTCTTTATTGCAGGGTAAGAGGTATTGCCTCCTGAATCAGTTTGGGTGCTGAAGCAGCCCAGTGACCCAGACGCTGCGGTACGTTAGCCATACTGCTTTGTGCCCGAGTCAGCTGCCACCTTCGCTACTAGTGACCTGCCCTCCATGAGAAAATCACCGAGCGCTGAAAATGGGCCTTCAAGCTCTACCTCTGCTGCATATTGCCTAAACCTAGAGTCTCACGTAGGATCACTCAGCCAGATCGACAGCTCCTCAGATACCAATCTCAATCCAGTCCTATTGCAATAGGATCAACCGTGGAAATGGACAGATGAAAATTCCCACCCACTGGCGTAGCTAAGCTAAGACTAATGCCCGTCTGGAAGCTGGGTATGCAGTCCAAGCTGAAACAGCAGCAATCAAAGCTATAGGAATGGATGTCAAGCCCAGTGATTTCTCTGGCTGCTTTGTCCTGAGTGGCAATTAATGAGCGAGGAGATCAAGATGGAGTCTCCTTGAGTTCCCCCTCGCCCCCCATTCTCCCCAGCTGACGTCTTTAATTTCCTCATTCCAGTCCTAACAATATAACTATTACCACAACCACCTGACTCCCCAGGCCTGTGTCCCCACCCCTTTCATGATCTCTCTTGCCTGTTCCTGGAAATTTGAGGCAGATGCAGCCACCTCAGACCAGTTTTTCTTCCGACACCTGCTGCTTCCTGGCCAACAGAGATCACAGGGCTGGGCCTGGTCACCCTCTGAGCCCAACGCAGCACCCGGCCCGGCACAGCAGGCATCTGCTTGATAGACACAGGTGCTCGCTGCTGCCCACCTGGAGCTTTACTAGAGCTGACATTAGGCCAGCCTAGTTCTTGGTTACCTCCATTTTTGACACTGCCTCACGTAATTCTCCAGGTGCCCCCCTCAGTCACTCCCACCTCAGTCATTTCATGTTGCTTCTATTTCTCGGCTCTGCTCTGGTGACGGTGATTTCTCCTCTTCTGGAATATTAGCCAAAAGTTATGCCCCCAAAAGGGAATCCACAGGGAATTAAGCCCTTAATAAAGTACGTTAATCTATAAATCCTCTTTCTTTTATGGGTAAGGCCAGATTTCATAGCCAAATGGCTTGAGGGAACGCTTCCCACCACACCCTTCTCAAAAGGCAGAGCAGAAGGTATCACCTCCCTTTCCCATCTCCTTTTTAATTATTCAGACGCGTTCAATTCATTCCTCTGTGTGAGAGGTTTTATGTCTTCCCTCACAAGATCTCAGGCTAGCACTGATGTGAAGCTCTACAATGGTTCATGAGGCAAAGAACCTGAATTTCTTTCAAGATGTAGCTTGATAAATTCAAGTTAAGGGTCAGGTGATAGGATACCCTTTGGAATTGTCTTGGGTTTCATAATGAAGTAATCTGAGGTTTATCCCCTGTAGGGCCTGGAATGTCTGGATTCATACCTAAATTTTTTTTCTTTTTTCTTTTCACCCTTTCTTTTAAGCAGAAGAGGTTGGCCTACAAAACACGAATCTTAGTTAAGCCATGCGACCACTTCTAGTGATACTGAGAAGAGTGAGATTTCTTCATTATAGTCACTGTCCCATTCTGTCACCTCTTCTTTTAACTCTATATTGAGACTGCGGCTGTTTCAGATACATCACGCTTACCAAGAAGTTTATACTCCTGGGCAAATTTTGGGATCAGGAAGGGGTTTTCCTCGAGTAAGACACATGGGGTTGCTGGGTTGCTTTTTTAGAGAAAGAATCTTCCCCTGCAGCTTGAGAAATGGGCCACTTCACAGAGTCTAGGGCCTTTTGCCTTCCAAATCCCCTGCCAGTAAAGGATCTCAAAGTATTTGTAGCATACCTCCTGGTATGAAGCTGTGCATATTTATCAGCTGAGGCAATTTATCTTTCAAGCTGAGGACTTAATAAGATGTTCATGGTATTTCAAGGGAGGGCAAGTCTGTGAGAATAGTTTAGGTGTATACAAAGGTATAAAAGAGGAGAAAAACAGCAATTCATAAAGAAATTAATACTAAGCAATCTAACAACTTCAGAAGCACTTGAAAAAGGGGAAAAGAAAATAGTAGAAAATACTGTTGAAAACAGGGGAAGGAGAGTGAGCTGAGTGGAAAGAACAGTAGCAAATGAACTCAGAAAGAGAAGAACACTGTGCCCTCCTTCCCCGCAAACTGCACGTGGTTGTGGTGGGAAGGCCTGCACTGCCTAATGACACTGAAATACATGCTGGCAAGTTGTATATAACTCCCAGAATATGACCCATGCCAGACAGTTTGCAGCACAGGAGGCTGAAGTTAGTCCATAAACTCTTAAAATGATGATGTATTGCCTTTCCTGCCTTTGCAGTCATTTTCCTTTCCTTTGCTGCACCTTCTTATCGTTGGCCCAACCTATCTGGACCTCTCCTCAGCTGTCCATCAGCATTGTCCAGTGCTGCCCTGCTTCACTGACAGTCATTGCTTTGACCCACCACATGTCAATGTTATCATCCCATACAATCCTGTGCCACTACTCTTCATTGTCATCCCTAACCCCTTCTCCCGCTTCTTGTTGTAATGCCACATCACCACATCAACTGTACCTGTTGGGGCAATGTTGCTGTTCCCTCTTACTTCTTACTGGCCCTCTCAATATTACATCCCAAGGCTCAGGGTCATAATTCTGTTTTCCCACCGGATGTCTTCACTGATGCTAACATCTTGCCCTCTACCTCTTGTTATTTTCGAGCCACTTCTCTTCTTCCCATTCTGCTTCGGCAGCCTTTGTCGTTTTGACCTGTTGCGCAGCATTGATGGCCTATACCAACACCTCGCACAACTGTTTTCTTCTGTCTGTCCAAAAGTGCCACTCCTTTTATATTTTCATCTTCATCACCTGAATTCACTCTCTGTCACCCTTTGCCACCCTTACTGACTGGGCATGCTCATGAAAAATGGGATGAACACCTTTCATGTGGGATACAGAAATCAGTGTTCAGTGGGGTAAGGGAAGTCACAAAAAGCATCTAACAAAAAAAGGTGAAGTTGTCTACAACGGGAAAAGTAGAGAAGGATATAAACTTTGGCATGTTGCATGTAGAAAGACAGTAAGTGAAGTCAAACAAAGCTTCAAAGAATGACGAGCCAAAGGAACAAGACTAACATTAGATCTTTCTTGAAATGTATCAAGAACTGGCCAGATGTTCTGAAGGGCAAACTGGTGATCAGGCTATGAGAGAAGTGCACAAGGGAGATACGGCCATTGCAGAAATCTCTGCGTCTGTGTTAAGTGTTGAGTGATGAGATCAATGTGGCAGAACCTATTCTTCAGCAGGGTGGGGTATGCCAATGAACATGTCTGAAATTGAAGTGGCTGTGGAGAAGGCTGTTCAACACACTGACAAAATGAACAGTAACAACTTGCTGGGAGCAATGGCATTGGTCCAAGAATCTATAAGGAACTCAAGAATAAAATAGCTGAACCTCTCCGAGCAGTGTGTAACCCATGCTTACCACCACCGTGGTACCTGAGGAGGGGAATGTGGTGAATGTAATGCTGATTTGTAAAGACTTTACATGGGCTCAACAGGACAATGGACAGCTTCCTGGAAAAGAAATCTACAGCGGGTGACTACAGAAACCACATCTGGTCAGGAAGTCCCTGACCTGAAGGTGTTTGAAGACTGGAAGAGTATTAATGAGAAGTATGATATGTTTGCCCTGTTCATCTTGAGCTCTCCATGTGAAGGAGAGAGGAGAGAGGAAGAGAAACCAGGGAGAAATCAAATGTTCATGGTGAGGAATGAGTGAAAAGGGGGAGAGGATAAGGTGAAAACATAAACCAGAAACTTAAGAGGGGTCACAGAGCACAGCATCTGCAACAGTACCCGCTGCTTCCTAAAGGCATCTGAGGGTGACAGGTGGTGGATGATGCCCTATCATCCCCTGCATAGTGTTGTAACATCACAAGGGAATAGAAATATGCTGTGCAATCACCAGGAGCACCTCTGTAATCAAACATCCTCCTCCTGGATCTGCAGGTGGCCAGTTTGTTGGAAGATGGATGAGGTTCTGGGGCTTGTTTGGGCTTCAGATGAAGATAGCATGAATAAAAAGATGAGAGGTAAGTGTAGCTAGAGTCTAAGAGGGTCTGGAGGAACTAGAAGAAGACCTGAACCTGGCACACCATTCCATGATGCTTATGTCCCCAGCGGGCTCTGAGATCCATGCTGTCATCTGCCAGCCCAAGTGAGGTGTGTGCTCTGGTCCCCCTCCTGAGGATTTGGATGCATGCTTGCATGAATGCTGCCTGGTAGCATTGGAGCCAGCTGGGACCCGCCGAGTGGTTGGCTCTTGCTGTAGAACATAATGGGTGTTGTGGTCCAGGCACTTTGACCCAGCTACTGGTGAAGGGGACAGCAGCAGTGACAGAGGGGTGTGCTTGTGTCAGCACCAGAAATCAAGTTGCTGATGGTGGCCCTCTCCTTTCTTCTCTCCCAAGTCAGGTGGTGTAGGGGCAGAAGGAGCTCCCAACATTGCAACCATTGCATCTACCTGGGAAAGTGGGTGGGGATATCCTCATTTCTCTGCTGTCTTTCCTCACCAGGAACTGCTGGCAACTACTGCTGGTCCTGGAGGCTGAAATCAGCCCTTTCCACTCCAGATGGGTTTTTTGAGCTTCTCAGTTAATTTTTCATCCAGAGGGGGCATCTGCCATTTTTCAGCAGCTGCTCATCACTCATTGAAGGAGATGCATGGGAAGCCACCGTTCTGTGTGCTGGGAGAAGCTGAATTTTCAGCTGACCTGGGAGGAAGAGGATGTTTTGGCAGTGAGTAGGAGCTGAACTGATTTAGGTGACACACCATGCTCTGGAGGGAAGCATGTGTCCCATGCTTTTATTCAGGACACAAGTTAGGGGGTGGTTGTAACAGAGCTGGAGGCTTTGGGAAAAGAAAGGCCCAATCCTTTTCCCTTTTCTTCTTTCTCTTTTCCCTTTTCCCTTTTCTTCTTTCTCCTTTCTGTTTGGGTTGGTTTTGTGGTTGTTTTTTTTTTTTTTTTTTGAGAGGGAGCGAGTGTGGAATGTTACAGGAGTTTCATTACCCATTGTAGCTTATCATTGCTCATGTCGGTGAAGTCCAGATGAGGGACAGGTCAGAGAAAGTGATGCATGCAGAAGATTGCTGTTACTAAGAAAAGCAAACACGCAGCACTAGTGAAGATGTGTCTTTGGTCAGCATTTTATACTCTTCACAGAGAGAAGCTCAGGGGAAGTGTTCCTGCAGGCAGCGCTAGGGAGAACAAGCAGCCATTGTATACCTGAGATGACCATCTCTATGGAAAGAGGTATCCAGCTGTTGAGAAGAGCTACCTGATGTCCGTGGGCTTTCAAGGAGCTGCAGCCATGTGGGAGTCATGTTACTGTGTATATGTGTGAACCACCTGCTGCTGACTGTACTGATCCAGACGAGAATTGTGATGCCAAGATTTTGCAATGGAACTTGCTGCTTCAAGCTTCTGATCTGGAAGAAAAGTAGCATCGGAGAGCATAAATGCTTTGTCCTGGCCCACTCCTACCAAACAGGTTGCAATGATTCCTTGCAGTTCACTGACCAAGATGGAGGAGATGTGGGAAAGTTTGGTATTATGCCTACGGTCAGTGTGGAAATCTGTTTCCTGTTGCATGCTTGGCTTGAACCAGTTACTGTCTGTCATTGCCTGGTGGGCTATGGGACAGGGATTTTAGCTTTGAATGATTCCTGTGCGTTAGGCACTTCACTGTGAGTCTGCAAGAGGCTGAGGGTGACAGGTGGAATTTGAAGCTTTCTCAGCCTGAGCATATGGTACCAAGGTGGGAAGAAGCTTTATAAAGGAGAGCTTCCCCTCCATAGGGAGCTGTATCATTTAAACCCTTCAGGCGCAAAAGAAGAACTCTTCCCAGTCTGATCTGTGATGAACTTGGCAATTACGTGTAAGGGTGAGCACAGCTCTCAGGACTTCTGACATTTTCAGAGAATGTTTCAAGAGTGATATCTCTATGGTTTAAAAAGCAATCCTTGCTAAGCCTGTCCTGACCGTGGTGCCTTGCAATGGGGCCACTTACATTGAATTCCAATGGCGTGTAGGTAGCAGTTGCATGGTTGGAGAACCTTCAGGGTCCAGAGTGGCCTCTCATGTACTGTGTCTGTCATGTTCCAGAAAAGGGCTTTGACTGAACAAGGCGTCTGCGCTGCGGTACCTGGGCTAGAGAAGCAGTGTCCACAGTTGCTTTGGAAGCACTGCAGAATGTGTGATTATAATACAATGTGAGGTTGAAGCAAACACAGTTTATTTAAATACTTTACTTCTACTTAATGCATGTTCTCTTTGAGGCACATACCAGCTGAGCTTCAGCTGTGTTCATAAAGTGCATCTAACCCAATGTAGTTAGACTGCTGGATCTATTTTGCTGGTTTAAATTGAATGAGCAGAGGCATAATCAAACTAGGGGAACCTATGTGGAGAAGATAATCTTGAGCTTGGCTTTATTGTTTGCAAAATAACTGGTCTTTCAATACCAGATTAGAAGTTTTGGCTTGTCCATATTCACAATACAATGCAGCCACAGCCCCTAAGTAATCTTGTGTTGACTGAAGTGCAAAGAACTTAATCTTCTGTTTTGCAGGTTGAAAAAATCCATATCAAATTTAATGTCTTAAATAATTCTCCTAAAGAACTGGTTTAAAACACCAACATTTACTATTTATTTGTATTGTCACTGTATACCTTATAACAGGTTGGTCTGCCTAGCAACTAATCAGATGATGACCAGATTCCTGCTTCTCAATTCACGTGGCCAGGCAGTGATGCCATGTGGCACTTGGCCACGGCACATTTGACCTTGGAAGGCAGTATGGCTGTCTCCCAGAGACATATAATATTATTTATCCATGTCTTTCTAATGCAATCAAGTTTATCTTTGACGAACTTTTAGTCTCTTAGTGACATTTTCTGTAGTAAGTGTTTTATATTTAAAATATAAGGAGCATTGTTGTTAACACAAGGTTATTTTGTTTATCAGTAAGTATTACTTTAGCTGCTTTAGGGTATATGCTTTACTTGGTTTTGTGGTTTAAATTCAGCTTGAGACCTTCAGGGACATGGTAATAGCAACTCTTGTGGGCAGCATCAGAGAGCAAGTAGTCAAATAAAATCAAGTGCCATAGTATATTTCTCCTTATGAGGAATACAGCCACTCCTAATGGATTTCTTCCATCTCTTCATTATTTTTCTTTTCTTTATGTTGGTTTATGGGCCAAAAAGGCAGAAAAACCACCAGCTCTCACTTCATGTGTAACACAGGCCTTGGAATTTTACCCAGTGTCTCTTTTAATTGATGCCATTAACTTTTTAAAAAAAATTATTATTAAAGGACAGCTTGAAAAAAGTAACCTGGCCTTTACTTGAAGACCTTGAGAGATAGTCTACCATTTTTATTGACAGATAGCTAGGACAATCATCCTCACTGTTGAGTGTATTATGTCTTATTCTACTCTGAACATGCCTAAATATAACTTGCAGCTGTTGATTCTCACTTTACCTTTTTCTGTAGGTTACAGTGCCATCAGTACTCTGTATTTTCTGTGGTGAGATTGAGAGACATACTGGTTTAGTAAAACCAGAGTAATGCCTCAAAGTGTCCCCTGTAAGGCATTTTCTGACTTTCCTACTTAGTCCTGTCATTTTGCTCTGGACCACCTCCAAGCTCTCAACATAATAAAAACCCATGTGTGTGCCTGCACTGCCGATGGGTATTGCAGCTTTAGGCTTTGCTGGGCTTCCAACTTGGCATTGTCAGTCACAGATGACAGTGACTTCTCCAGTGGTTGCTGATGAGGTTCTTGCTCTTGGCAGCTTGTCCTTCCTCCCTGGCTGCAGGAGAGCCAGCTGTCGCATACCCACCCGTTATCTGGGGGGGTCTTTGAATTCAGCAGGCAGCACAAAAAGTTTCCGTGAGTCCTGGTCCAGAGTAGCAGCCCCTGGGAGTGAGGGAACCAGTATTGACAGCAAGGATCCCTTGGAGCTCCCCTTCCCGAGTTCCAGGTGGTTTCCCCCTCTCTGCAGGGCTGTTCAGTGGCTGTGGAGCCAGGCTGTAGGCTTGACTCCGCAGAGCAGTGCGGGAGGTGCACAGACAGAAGACAACCATTGGAACTAAAAATATTTATTGGCAATGCATCAAAAATGAAGAGGAAATGATACAAGCAAAAACTGCTTCCACCAGCAATTACATTATGCCCATGGTCACTCTTAAGTGTTCTCACAGGTCAGGCAACCGATAGGGATTTGTGGATCAACAGCACCGAGACAGCGTGGTGGTCCAGTACCTGAGGAGACTGCACTGGCATTACTGAGCATCACATCACTGTTCAAGGCCAGGTTGGATGGGGCTTTGAGCAACCTGGTCTGGTGGCAGGTGTCCCTGCCCATGGCAGGGGGGGTTCTAACTGGATGATCTTTAAGGTCCCTTCAAACCAAACCATTCTATAATTCTATGAAATATTAAACAGCACAGTTCTTGCAGAGAGGCACACACTTTCAGCAGTGATTGCTGCTTCTTTTTGGACAATGAATTTTTGCCATTTGTCTGTTAGCTAGTAATTAATCCATATAATGCAAATTATGATGTATACATACACTACTATTTTTTCTTCAGAATTTACAAATTCCTTGGTTTGTTAAATCTGCACCAGTGCTTTTATCAACCAAATGTATTATTTCATCAAAGAATGAAGTCAGGTTTGTTTCTCACAACATTTTTATTTAAAACATGCTAAATTATTGTTATTTGCATTGTTAAAGTCTTTGTTAGCTAACTTGTAGTAGCTTTACACTCTCTTACCTATTATTATTACTATGGAACCATCTAACAGTCTTCGGTGTCATGTCGCTTTCTCTCTGTGAACACTGGCACGACGCACTCTTCCAAGATCTTGGGATTTCTCTAGTATGCCAGGATTTTTAAATACCTAACTCCATTGGGCCAGGTGCCTCCTCAGCCAAATCTTTTATGATTCTGAGATGCAAATTTTCTTGGCTACTGATCTGAAAATACTTATACTTAATAGATGCTGTTAAAACCTTCCTTAGTTCACAAATAGAATAGGAAGTTGTTTACCATCCTCATGTAGTACGAATACACAATTCTGTTTCTTTCTGTTTACAAACAACTATCTTCTCTGTATCAAAAAGCCTCCATCAAAAACCTTCTCTATCAACAGTTTTACCTATATCCACCCAGTAAGAGCCTAGGCCATTGCTAGAATTTCTTGGTTTTCAACGTATTTTGAAGAAACTCCTTCCAAGTGCCGTTAGCACTTGCAACAATCCAGTTTTTCCAGATTATTTTGAACACTCCTTATCACCTTGTATGCCTCATAAATTCTTGCTTTTATTGTGTGCCATATACTTCCTTTACATCCAGACCTTCCTTCTGCTTTTTTTTTTTTCCCCTGTCGGTTATATACAAGATTTCTAAGTGTTACCTTCAAATTCTCTGTCAGGCAGGAAAAGTGTTTAATTGTGCTTGTCTTTTTCACAGCTACAGAACTACAGATCTTCTCCATCTTGTAAACTTCTAGCAGTGAAATTTCTATTAAAAAATTTATTGTAACTTTCTCCTGGGGAGTCATATTTTTCTGATTGCTTGATTTGTGATCAGTTTAACACATAACTTCCTCTGCTTGAGGATTTACTATTTTGAAGTACTCATTTTGCCTGCGTATTTGCCCAGCTTCACAGTTAAAACACATACATACATAAATATCTTAAACACCTGCCTTGTACACATCAACCAAATGTAGCTATATACATCTACAGATACTTACCTACATACATGTGTAAATGTCGTATACCTACTTACAACATGTAGTCATATATACATATATCTGTATACATATGTACAGTCACAGAAACACTCATCTATACACAATTTAATTCTCCCTGAAACCAGAGAAGAGGCATTTCTAAAAATGTATGCATGTTGCCTGTAATGCAGCATCCCAGGGAAGAGCTGAGGCTACCGATGTTGCCCTCCCAAGATGAAGACTTGGCTTTCTGTGAGTCCACCTCTGAACAGTCACTCAGCTCCCCCACCAAGGGCAGCCCTAGCCCTCCCACACCGACTGATAGCTCCGTTAATACTTGGACAGGGCTGGCTTTCCTGAGTAGGATGTGTCAAGGGATGGGAGAGAAAGGACTGCAGGTGGCTGACCCAAGGGTTTCCTCTATTCTGAAGCCCTTAGAAGTTGCTCAGACTTTGGTTTAGCTGAAAAGGAGAGAGAAAAAAAAGAAGATAGATGCAGGAAGACCAAAGCAGTGCAAAACATCACCTCATGCTACCTTCCACCAGAAATGAGTCTCCAGCTCATCTGCTCCCCACCTCTCCCTCCAGGATCCTGGGATATCCTGACCTCCATCTCTCCTGAGCCAGGGTGCAGGGGAGAGGAAGATGCTCCTTGCTGCATCTCACCCATGAGGGAAGTGGCTCAGCATTTTAAACTCCTACCTGCTCTTCTCCTGAGCACAATGAAGAGGACAATGATGAAAATGATGGTAGCAATGGAAGCCCCCACCAGTCCTTCCAATCCCGTTTGCTCTGCAGAGGAAGAGGAGGATCAGTGATGTTAGGTTGGCTGGAGTGGCTGAACAGCCAACGAATTGTCACAGTTAAACGAGTTCCCCCAGCAACTGTTGGTGTGCATGCTCTTGTCAGGCACACAGATGTGACACGACACATGTGAACTAAAGCCACAAAGACCCACGGCCAGTTGTACTGGCTGGACCGATATGTCATAACTTGTTAAACTGCAGTATTGCTTGCTTTTCCCTGCTGGGTCAGGAGGAGACACAGGAGCAATCTCCCATCAGCAAGGAAAGTGAGAACCCCAACAGGTCCAACAAGGGGAAGGATTTTTTGCTGTAGCTCTCAAGCAGCATCAGTCTCCAGCTGAACATCAAGTCCAGCTGGATGTCTAACTCCTTGGGGCCTGGCTGTTTTCTTGTGCCTGTCCAGTGGGGTCCAGACCACGTGGTACAAATTTTTGCTCTGTTGCTCCACTTTCAGTCATAAAATCTCTTTTCCCCTGAAGGAAATGAGATACTTGCTCCTCAAAAGCTTCAGGGAGTGAAATAAAAGCTGAGAAAATGAAAGGGATAGAGCAGAGGAGGATAGAGAGGATGGGTATGAGAGGACACCAGAATGAAAGCATGGAGAAACAGGCAGAGGTTTTGATCCTTGTGGTGGGTAGATGAGGTGGGAGGAGGTCTGGGCAGGAAGAAGAACTCACCCCTCTGTCCCTGGCACCTACCTGGCACCTTAAGATGGGTGCTCACAGAGATAGGCTCTTCCAGGGCCACATGTGAAACATGGCAGCTGTAGGTGGCTGGTGCCCGTGCTGTGGCTGAGCTGATGCTGAGGTAAGAGGTGATGCTGTAGGTGCCATCTCGGCTTTGACGGTGGCTGGAGAAATGTGCGTTTGAGAGAGGAATTTCCGTGTCATCTTCAGGAGTCTTCTGTGTCCAGCTCACCGAGACATCCAGGGGGTAATAACCAGCAATGTTGCAGGTCAGAGTAGTCATCACATCTCTCTCAAATGACACCACTGCTGGAATGACACGAACTCTTGGAGGCTCTGGAGGAGATAAAAAAGGAATTGACTTATTGTTAGCAGAGTACAAAAGCCTCCATCCACAAAGGAGAGAAGATGAGCTGCCTGTGATGATGAGTGCTGTGAGCAACGGGATAAGGGTGCAGGGCAAAGTTTCAGTGCCTGGGGACATGGGACTCCTGTTGCCCCCAGGCATTTCCCTTCCTCACCGGCCACATGCAGCTGGATGATGTGCTGGGCCTGGTGCAGCGTGGTGGACACCAAACAGATGTACGTCCCTTCGTCTCCCACGCTCACTCCTTGCAGGCTAAGCGATGCGTCTCCACTCCCCAGCAGCTCTGCCACATCCACGTGGACTTTTGGCTGCGCTACTGGGCCTCCGCTCCCCACCTGGTACCGGAAAAGGCTACTGCCACTGCCTTGGTGCTGCCTCCTCCACTCCAGGGAGGACAGCGAGGAGCTGGGAGCCAAGGCAAAGTGGCAGTCGAGGGTGACTGAACCACCAAGATGCGTGCGCAGGGAAGTGTTGCCTGATGATGATTGAAATTCAACTAGAAACAGAAACACAGGCAAGCAGAGAATTAAACAGGTGTGGTTAAAGAATGCACCCTTAGGAAGGAAAGGCTGGCAGAGAACTCCCCACCCAAGGAGAAGGAGAAGGAGGAGGAGGAGGAGGAGGAGGAGGACAAAGAGTAGGAGGTGGCACAGGCATGCTCCAGGGGCCATGTGGACTGAAGAGCTGGAGGAAGCCAGCCCGGTGGGGTTAGTGGGGCAGGGAGACAGGTGGACACCAAGTGCATGACATGGTCTTGAAGGTGCTTGTCATGCTCAGGGGCTGGGACATGGGAAACCCTGAAAAGAGGCAGGATGGGGGGCAATCTGCACAACCCTTTTTCCCTAAGCACCAACTCCCAGCAGCCCTCAGGTCCTGGTGTGAGGTGGGGCATAGGACTCTTAGGGAGGCAGGCTCCCCTCATGTCCCTCGGTCCTGTGGGGGCATCCAAGGCCACCTGGTCACCTGTGGTCAGCAATGTCCCCTCCTTGCTCATAGGAATCCTCAGCTTTGGCTGCAGTTTTGCATCGTGCTCCTTCTCCTCCTCCAGGCTGCTACAGTGGGGTGCTTTGAGCACCAGGGCAATACTGATCCCTCTGGAGAGCTGCAGGGTGGCCATGAACCAGGAGGTATGGCAGGGCCCCTCGCCAGTCCGCTGGGAGCTGTATGGGGAGATCTCGCAGTTCACCTTCTCCCCATCACAGTCTGCATGCAGCAGGGACTCTGCGTGTGGGATGGATACCGACTGGGCTGTGGGGATAGAGGAAAAGGTTTAACCAACTGAATTCAAAAGGGAAAAAAAACACAAGATGATGAGAGACATATTTTGGAGAAGCATCATGCACTGTGGGGGTCAGTCAGAGCCCAGAGATGCCAGGTTAGGCTTAATAGATGAAGGACTGCGAAGAATATGAGAGGTTTGTCATGACTGTCTTACATCTTGCAGTCTGTTGGTTGTATTTTATCCTGACTGATTGCACAGTTCACGCTGGGCATAGGAAGCTGTTGAGAAAGGAGAATAAACAGAACAGATTCCCTTTAGCTAGCCCAAGAAAGCAAGCTGTGTATGTGAAATGCCCAGTAAAGGCCTGCAATGTTGATTCCTTTTAGACCTGAATCCAGAAACAAAGGAGACACCGAAGCAGACCGGGTAAGGAAAGAAAGGGTGGCAGGAGTGATTGGATGTAGAGACACACTGTATCTGTGTTTTTGATCATAGCATGGGCTTAAGCGTAGGTCTAAGCATCCTAGTGACCTATACGCTTTCCACAGACATCACTGGAAATTAACTCCGTGTTTGCAATGCCTGACAGTAGCCTGGCTGTAGTGTGCTTCAAATCACCCATGCCCAGTCCATCCACACCACTTGAGGGAAAGCTTGGACCTAGGCTAATGGATTCAGCTTCCTCTCTGAAAATGTCTTGGAGCCTTGAATAAGCTTGTAGTGAAGCACATGCTCGCTGCAGGCAGCGAACAAGACGACAGTGAAGTAGAGGCTGAGACCTTCGCTTGATTGTGTTTGCAAAGTTAAGCAGAAAGCACGGGCTACAGAGGCTGGAGTGCAGGTTGGCACCCCTGAGTGAAGGAAGGAGAGCCAAGTCACACACAGCCAGCCTTCTGAGCAGGACATCTCTGCTTCATGCCCACCTACCACCATGCTTCCTGCTGGTAAAAACCACCTGCATGACTAAAGATGTGAATGCTCTTTACAGGTGCAATAATACTGTATAGTGGAATAATTCCCGAGCTGTTTTTGACAAAGGATTTCCCAAGAGATAGGCAACCTAGGATAGCCCCAGTAGGAGCGGTGCCTCAACAGGGTTTGCTAACATCTTCCACAAAGTTCCTTTCTTGAAGTCCCCGTTGCTGAATTCAGGAAATCATGCATGAAACTTTAGTGGCCATTCAAAAATTAATTGTCTAAACTCAGTTAAAGAAAAATCTTGTAGAAGCCCAGTGCATGTGAGCGGTTAAACCCGCAGCAGCAGCTCTCACCCCAGCTCTCCCACTCACCTGAGGCTTCAAAGACAATGGGAGAAGAGTGGTCAGGATTTTCCTGTGGGACTTTGTACTCAGTTACATCATCCAAGTTCCCATCATCTCTGACGCTGATACCCCTCAGCACGAGGGCAGCAGGATGCTCGGAGGACGAGCTGCCAAAGGCGTGCAGGAAGCCTCTCCCGTCTTCCCCCACGTAGGAGCAGGCCAGGGCAATATCCACCCTGCGGTACGCAGGCGCTGGTGTGGGATCCTTCACCGGCCCTTTAGGGAGGGGAAAAGAACCGGTTGAATGCATGAACCCCGCTGCAAACAAAGAAGGGGGTATGAGTTTCTCTGGCATGGGGGATAAATAATCGGGAGGCTGGGGCCTGGCTACCACTTTGGGGTGGTACTCCCAGCCCTGCTGGCAGCGCACCCCCCTAGCCCTCCACCACCCTCCTCTGGCAACACCATTAACCTTTAGGAAGACCCTGGTTTTCACTGGGAGACCGTCACTGA
>NW_009596801.1:0-15564 GCF_000690535.1 Cariama cristata
CCGGCCCGGCCCCTCCGCCGCCATGGCTCCCTCAGGGCGCTGCGCCGTTTCTCTGCCGGGGCCACAGCTTTTCCCCCCAGGGGCGGGCTGGGTCTGGGTTTTGAGGACATTTTATCCTGTGACAACGTTAGGGAAGAGACAACCGTTCCCTGTGTGTGCGTGTTCGCCATTTCCCGTGGTCAAAGCTAATCCCTGTGCCTGACTGACACCAAAAATGTATCTCCTGTCGGGCTGGTAGCATCAGAGCTTGTTTATGCCCTTTTGGGGATTAGCATTTACTCTTGTCTAGTTCTGCTCGCGTAGGATGATTCCAAGAAATTAAACATCAAATTTAGCAGTGATTCAGTATTCTTTATTAGCAGCGCTGGATGCACGGGGGATCATTCACCCTAGCGTGCATACCGTGCTTGTGTTAGTTACAGGCTTATACTTTTAGTTTTTATACATAGTCATAAGACTTCCAAGAGATGATTAACATATTAACAATTTTCCCGGCACTCGTTATCATAGGCAACTCCCATTTCCGTGTGTCCATTTTAGTCCTTTTGGGGGGTCTTCAGAGACATCTGGTGGTCTTTTACTTCTTCCACTCTTCTTCATCACCACGTCCTTTTGCTGAACTTTTAGCTCTCATCTTCCTTTTTCTTGATTGACAGCAGTCTCAGGTCCTGTTCTCCTAACAAGGTCTTTGGTAATGATTTAAGAGTTCCTGCCTTGAAGTGCAGTCCCTGATAATGAGCGCAACGTCCTTGATTTAAGGGTCTTGTTATCACTTTTATGCCAGATGTGGTCATGCACTGGTACAAAGTTACACACTACTATATACCATTGTAGCAGGCTTGTGTTTCTAAGATTAACTCTCTAGTTCCCTTATTATCAAGGAGGTTTTGGTTTCTGCCAGCTGAAGGTAGGCTGGAGTGTGATCCTTCTCCCACAGAGATACGGGTGGCCCTGGCACAGCGAGGTCCCTGCCCCAAACTTCGCGCAGAAAAGTTAGGAAAAGTTAACATTATGGACACTTTGCCTGACTGCATCTGTTCCAAAAGCCGGAGGCCAGAACAGGCCCACCCTGGGATGGTAAAAGGGGCCAATTCAGCTAGCATTCGTCTGACACCGCTTGAGGCAGGCCTCGGTGAAACTCTGGTGAAAACCTTGGGTACTCCTTGCACCTTTTCTGTGTTACAGCTGCCAGCGAGGAACCCAAAGCAAAAAAGGAAAGCCTGTCGAAAGCTGACGGTGTAGGTGAAAGCACAGAGATGAAGTAAGTGCCCTCATTTTTACCAGGTCCGCTGGGCAGCCAGGAGCAGAACACCACACCGCAGCTCCTGGCCTTCACCTTGCCACCTGCTTTCAATAATTTTTCTTGGTTACTGTCTTAAAAGAATTTTGCAAATCTGCATTTACCTTTTGGAGATTTTTAATCTTGTTAGGGTGAGCGCTTTTGAATTTTCATGAGGAGCTTGACACAGCATTGAGAATGTTTTACTGAAATGGAAACAAGACTAGATACGCAACTAGAATCAACCAAGAAGTGTTTGCTCTAGTTTAAAACATTGTGTTAGAAGTTTCCATCGCATTCATAGTATAGCATATTTAAAGTACTCCTGAGTTCAGTAAGAGGAGGTTGAAATCTGACAAGTGATGTGCTTTGAGTGGCTACATGATCAGAAAACAGGTCATCAAGAGATGTACAAACAGCTTGTGATCTTAGGATGTTAAATTGGGTTTAAATTTCATTTTACTTCCACCTCGCCAAGATATGCCTTCTTTAAAGCACAATCTTTTTTTGCATAGTAGGATGCAATTGCAAACATAATGAATCTGTGATTTGGCTCTCAATGTTTTTCAGGATGACTAATTTACTATCCTCAACATATAGCTTCCTGTAACTTAAAAAGAAGAGATAGGTACTTGATGAAATTGAAAACAGTTGCTGCCCATAAACATCATTATTCATTCAGGCTTAATCACAGTTTAATAGCCTATTGATCATGGTTAGGCAACTGTATTTAGCACAGGTTAGACTTGTCTGTTGCTGAAGCTACTTATGAGCAACAGGTAGCTCCTGGTCATGAGGGCAGCCCATATGCGCTTCATACTCAATTGCAGCAGCGAGTTCAGACATAGCTTCAGGTATTTTAATATTCAGCGTAAACAAGAGATACTGCATTTTATTCTCATGTACTAACAAAACAAGATTGTTATTCCTTCAAGTTCCATTCTTCCGTGTTGTGCCCTCTAAATATGATTGATAATCTTGGCCAGCTTAGAAGTCACATCTACCAAATTAACTAATGTATGTATGCCCCATATCACAGTATAGATGCTTACTGTTGCAGAGCATAACGTGGTTTCTGTACAACTATCACTTTTCTGTATGTTAAAAGCAGTTGGAACAAACCCCCTCAAACTCCACTGCCTTACACTGTGGCATTGAGATGACAAAACTTTGTGAAGCTTTTTAGGGATTTGATCCTGCAAAGTTTTGCAAGTTTATTATAGAGCTACTAAGCTGAACAGAATGAGTCATTTCTTGTGGGTTGAACAGGACAACCGAAGGAAAGTTCTTATGGCGTAGGCTTTCGGAAACGATGGGCTGTTCGGGTGCGAAACTAAAGAGAAATAATCTTTGACCTACACCACTTCTGTTTCCCTTCTGAATCATTCACAGAATCTGCATCCTATTTTTACGTGCACATACTATTTATTACTAAGCATAAATTTCAGTAAAACTTCAGCAGCATTTAATGAAAAAACCTTTTTCTTCTCTAGGGAGTTAAAGAAAACCCTTCAAAATAGGAGCTTAGTGGCAGTGAGATGGTTTGGTTTGGAAACTGCAGACACGAAGGCAAAAAGTACCTGTGCAAAAGGAAACATAAGCCCTAAACCTTGTTCCCAGTACTGAGCCAGTGTGGCCAAAATTTTCTTTTCTGGACCATTCCAGAAACAGACTTTCTCCTTGGCCATGTCCCAGCTAGAGATGGTGGTTTATGCAAGAGAGGTATGTCTCTCATGCAGCAAGCTGGAGAGAACAACAGCAGCCAGAATTACAATATCTCTGTTGTTCTTGTGTTTTTCCAGAATTGTTACGTTTCTGGACCATCTGGGAGGTTTCAGCTATGCTCTCTCTTGTTTCTGAACTGACAGTGGTTTCTGCATGTAAGGAACACTGCAACCAGAAATCTGGCAATCAGCTAAAGTCATGCAGACTCCGTGTGGAAAGAGAAATAGAAACCTCATCTATTAGATCTGTTTTCAAATTTTAAAAAGTTACAAGAAAAACAAAAGGTGAGAATTAAGATAGCATGCAGTTTGCACCCTTTGCTTTATGCATGCCTCATTTACGATCAGCTCACTGAGGAAGGGTCTAGTCTATTGTTTAACTTTGTTACATGCATATGGATAGTATTGTCAGACTAGTTCTAGTAAATATTGTAATATAACAAGCATGACCAAGTTGTGAGTCACCCGTGAAGAGAGATCTGCCACAAACAGACCTAATCTGTGCTTGATTTATTTTTTTAAAACCTTCCAGACAGACACAGTGATGCTCCATTTAATTTTATAGTATTTGGAGGCTTCTTACATTTGCACTGTATTTTTTCTTGCCTTTCCCAGCTGAAGTAGATGTATAGAGCCATCCAAACAGTGCCAATCTTTTGAATTATTTTCTATAATTAATTGCAGCTGTGGATGTTTTAACAGGTCTGTTTGGAGTAGTTGTTAAAATGTTCATTCTGCACTGATACAAATACCAAAAGCTTTGGGTTGGGAGTCAAGATCCAGGTGAAAATACTGGTTCTGTATGTTACTGGATTATCTTAATTTATAACGAGATTTCCAAGAAAATATTTTGAAGGCCACAGTTCTATGGTAAAAATCCAAAATAAATTCAGTTAAATGAAAGGATTTACTGCCAATTTACCCCGTTGTAAACTTGATTTAAAGAGACAAAACGTTTTGCAATGTTTCATTTTTAAATTCCCTGTAAGTATCCTCGGAAGGAGAGAGTTCTCACATCTGGGTTACAAAATTAGAAGAAAGAGTATGAAGATTAATTCAGGTGGTTGTCAAGTAAGAGTGAGGGGTAAAATGACTCAGCTTCAGTGGATTTCAGTCTTTACGGTTTTAATCTTTAAAAAGACCTGTTGAATAAAGAACTTTGATTTGTTTACACAGGGCACTTTCAAACAAGCTTCACCTAGCTCTGAAGTAAAGCAGGGAGGACAGCATAGTGGGAACAGTTGAGAAACCCCACCCACTTGAAGGAAATATGGTTTTGTCCTAAATTGAGCAGGGATGCTTTCCATAGCAACACATTCTGAATTAGAAAAATAAAAACAAACATATTATTGAAACTCAATAAAGAACCATTTTAAACTTTAAAGGACCATGGCTCTGCTTCAGCCACTTGGATTGAATACTACAGAGGAAATCCAAGATAAGTTGATTTCTTTGAAGCTTTTTAGTATGAATCAAGATGTTGGAGGATAACAGTGATGGTTGGCTGAGGTCCATCGTGACAAGGTGTTGAAAGTTCTGCTGAATTGATGTCAGATTTGGACTGTGATGTAGGCCAGTTTATTGATAAACAGTCCAGTGCTTTTTATCAAACGGATGTAACTGACAGAGCACTCCCAGCTAAAAGGAAAGCAGCAGCAGATTGTGAAATGCTGAGCTTCCAGAATGTTTGGCTGAGATAGGAGCCTGGACGAGAAGGCAGTGGCTGAGGCTAAGTCCAGATAAGGAGGAGGTAATTCCAGTTGGCAAGGTAAAGCAAACAGAGGCTTTATCTTTTCTGTATAAAAACATTTGCTAAAATTATGCATGCAGGCTTAGTAACTCAGCATGGAAAGGGCTTAGAAGATACCTCATGGACAATTTGTGTAGTTACTGCAATTGTGTGTCCAGTCCTGGAGATGGCACACCTGGATTGTGTGTCATTGCTGTACTTAAACAATTCTTTAAAAAAAAAAAAAAAAACAAAATTGAAGGATTCTGCTTTTCTTATAACTTCTAAAAGGATAAGAAAGAAAAAAACCATTCAAGTCTGCTCTGGTAATGATTACTAGGGTGAGAGTATACTCCATACACTTCAAATCCCTATGAAGAGCATTTCCAGCAACTCCCTCTCTATTGTATTAAAAGGTGTCTGAAACCACTGCCTCCATGTATTGTTACAAGAAACCACACAGCTTAGCACAGACATCCACATACATGCCATGATTCTCAGCAATGTTTCTACAGTTCTTTCCCAGTGAAGTGCAGAAAAATACTTTTGTCCTTGTAGGGACATAAGGGGAATCCAGAAAAAGGCACTAGAAAGTGTCAGCCTTTGAAGTGTTTAACCTGTGTCCTCATAGCAAATGTCTAAGTTAACTGCCAAGTGAAAGCATCGCCACCCAGCTCCGTGAGAGACTGCTGCTGCGTGTGGGAAGGGTGAGGGAGGAAAGATAAGAGGTGAAGTTCAGGAAAATGGTGAACTTTACATCGAAGACATTACCTAAGAGCTGAGTGGTCCAGTTTTACTATTTCTTTGATTGAGTTTTTGTCCCTGAAGGAACTGTTTGTACTGTGAGCTGTGAAGAGTGGAATTTAATTGAATGTGCTTTTTGCTTTGAATGCATGTTGTGCCCAGGGTCTAGCCACCAGATGGAGGAACCCACAGCCTGCCTTACTCAGAGCTAGTGTCTAGTCACTGGCAGCCGAAACCAGCCATTCCAAAGATAGTGTTTTCCTGAATCAGTTTATTTTGGCATTTCCTGCATGAATGTCATGGAGTAGAGAAAGATTTAAGTCATAAATAGCATCTGTCTTAAATTGAAAAGAGGAATGTGAGTAAAAAGAGATAGATAGCAATTATAGTTAATTTAATCAGCAGTGGTCTTACGATGGAACAGCCTTGTATGATCTCTTCCTGGAATGTCTGTTACCATGAAGTCAGTTTTGGTTTCTCAGTACAGTTCCCCATGGACAAGTGTCCACAGCAAACAATACGGCATCATTTAGCCCCTTACTGGAAACTGGTGGACCATGGGTAACCATGGAACACTTTCTCCATCACATGTGGAGATCTAGAGATCTCAGCTTTTCTCCAGTTTACCTTCTTACTCCACTGAACAATCGCCAATAATTCTCCTAGATTAATACCTTCATTGATGAAACAGAAACGTGACACTTAATTGTAGTATGTTCCATTCTTGAATTTTTTAATTCTATAGGCCATAAAATTTTGTGGCATGGTAATATTGAACAAACAGAAGAATTAGGAACTGTGTAGGGAGGTTCTGTACTGCTGATTCATGAGTTTCATTACTTTTTTAATGAAGATTGTCAATTTATATTGTCTGTGTGGCTTCTGAAATTGGAAGTTGTTGGACTTGCAATGAATATTCACTTGCAGTTTTTGTTTATGTCTTCAAATATGAAAATAATGAATACATAGTAAAAAAAAAATGAATAAAAACACAGAATAATGACAGAACATTTTAACTACAATTACAGTGCCTTCTCTGGATTTCCCCCATGAAGCAGTAATTCAGATCACTGCCCATGGTGAGCAGTATTGTATGAGCCCAAGCATTACTCTTACTGGCAAAGGTTTTGGTTTTAGCTGTTGAATCTCCAACACTGAACAAGTTTGCTGATAAACTGCAGACAAAGGAGTGATACAGACATTGTTGGTGACTATTAGAATATGTTCTGTCATATGCACACATCTTTGTGTGGAGTGGGTGTACATACAGTTGTACAGACTAATAAACACACCTAATCAATATGAATTCATTAGAAAAGTTACTATTACATGCACCTAATTAATATGAATTTGTTAGGAAAGCTAGTATTTTGTAAGGCTGAATCATTGTTTTTCTAAACATTACTGTAGTGCTTTTCTTTGAATAGATGAACAATATCTTTTTTTTTCCTTATTTTGATGGGAAAAAAAGAAGTTTCTGAGCATGCTTGTAAAGAAAAAACTGGTAGGGAAGGAAGTAAAATTTCAAGAGACTTTTAAGCTGCACTAAGAAAGCTCTACACAGGTCAGAAAAGGGAAAAATATTGTCATGGATGCATGTGTGATCATTTAAATTTTGCATTAGGAATTAGACTCTTTCTTGTGGTTGTTTCACTAGTAAAACAATTCAGTGCTAATCTTGCTTCTAGAATTAGGCATCTTCTATAGATTTTAAAGGCACCTTTTAAAAATGAAGTGCTGTATTAACAAGTTATGCTCCTAGATTGAAGTACCCATTTTGTTTTAAGCTTTCAGAATACAATTCACATTTTCTATTCCAAGTAGCAGGAAAAAAAGAGAAAATTTAGAGTGAGAACTCTGAAAAACATTGTAAACACTGTATCTTTATAAGAACTGCTCTGAATTATTTCTGATGTGCTGAGTGACAGGGAAGCTTGCATACTATATATTATATAAAGCTTCCATGTCTAGGAGTATGTACAACACACTGCACGTTGAACTTGGCAGCTAATCTACCAGGTTTTTTGAAATACTAGTCACTCAGTGACAGAAAATATTTTGGCATCATCTTCAAAAATGCATTTACAAGTGTAGAGCTATTAAACATTGAAAGTTACTGAGTATTTCTTCTAGCTTTCAGTATAAACAAAGCCTTGTGTCACAAAATCAACTGTTTTCTCATCAGTTAAGTAAACACAAATTTGTCGTTTGATAATTTAAATAGAAGGGAATTGCATCTCAGTATTCAAGGAGGGATCTGGCTGTTCTTTGGGAAAAGTTAGTAAGCCGAATACATTTACAGTGGAAAAAAATGGGAAACAAAAGGATTTTCTAGATGTAAAAAATTACTGTTTACTATTACTCCAGCTGACATTATGTGCACACAAGTGAGTAGACATGCATTCTCTGGCTGGCCTCATCTTATTTGTAGATAAGTTAATCAGTATTTTAAATAACTACATCTTTGACATCTTCCAGTAGTATCCTGCATCTCAGGAAGCGATTCATTGTAGTTCTTCTATGCACCATATTTGGAGGGCTTTGTGGTTTGTACTTCTATTAGGCCTCATTCTCAAAATTAAACATTGTAGTGTCTATCAAATTCAAAGTCTCTTAGAATCAATTTCTGCTAAATGTGCTTTGAATTACACTTATAAATACAGTTTTCATTGAAACCAGTCAAAATCTTGCAGGACAAAATAAAAAATTAATTGTTGTATAGTCTGTTTCTTCATTGTAGTTACAAGTGAAAAATCACAAACACCCCAGTAACACTGACACAGCAGAAATAACAAAGAACAGTGTTTTAATCCTGCGCACGGAGATAAATCATGCAATTCAATACAGTATTTCTATCTCTAGTTTCGCTCATTCTATTCACTCTTATTTCTTTAATCTTTCAGTCACGTTCTCAAATTTCCCTTTTTGGTTAGCTGACAAATAAGAAGAGCAATGCTTAACTACATTTGTCGTCTTTGTATCTCTGCATCTCTCTTATGCAGGTATCCAGTACTATTTTAATAAAATGAAATACACTTACATGCATCATTCCGGTTTTTACAAGTGCAGGCGGCCAGGCTGCAGAGTCGTCCTGGCACTGCTGGTGGACTCCAGATAGTTTTCAGCTGCTTGTATAAACGCGCCAGGGTATTTGCCTTCACACTGTTCATTGCTATCACCTTGGCACGTAAAATCTTCAGTTTGTCAAACAGCCAGAGAGCTTTCCAGAGTCTAGCGATGCATCAACACAAAGTAGAGGGAAAAAATTCCTGTGGATATACAGCTTCAAGATAACTGAGGGGTCTCCAGACCTATTTATAAAAAATTTTGAGAGCACCCTTCCCTGGTTGGAGAGGTAGAGCTAACCAAGTAGTTAATTTTCAACTTGTCCCTGGACTGGCTTCTTCATTGACTCTACATTTTGTTGGAGGGCTAGCTAGTTGATGATCATTCTACATGTGCTTTCCAGGTTCTTTTTCATCTGGCTCAAAGCACACTGAAGGGTTACAGAAACCACTCTTTTGTATGCAAGGAGAGGTTTCTTATCATTTCTTCAAGCATACGTTCTTTGAATTTGAATAGTTGTATATTTGAATACTGATAGCTAAGAATTGCTGTCATTAACAGCTGCGGTTCTGAGGACTGGTGATTGCTCAAACCGAGGCATTCACAGAAATCTAGTAGATAGACAAGGCTTGCCCAGGAGATGGGAAGGGGAGCAGCCTTCTGCAGAAGAGTCTTTTAGCTCCGAGCACATCATACAGTACCATTGCAAGCTCAAGGTGAGGCATTTGTTTTGTTCTTCTGAACTATCAGATGTCCCGTAAGAGACATCATTTTGTATAGACTAGAAATAGGAATAGACATAAGGAACCATCATCACTCCTCCCACTCACATACCTCTTTGACCCAGCTGAAGTGTGGGTTTGTGTGCTTGGTTTTTGTTTTTTGTTTTTTGTTTTTTTTGGTTTTTTTTTTCCCCATGGGGAAGAACAGGTTGAGATGTTTTCCTGACCTATGTTTCTTAGAGATGAAAGCATGAAGAATGTTACTTTCTTACTATTTCCAAATGCAATTCCAATAATTTTGTTATCTTACGTGAAAGGTCTGGATAAAAATCCCATCCTTGAATTTTCTTTGGGATGTTTGCTCTTTCTCCCATAGCTGCAATCCATGTAAGCGGCACAGACACAAGTAGCTTCTGAGTTAGAGCTGTAGCTTCTCAGGTCAAGCACAGAAACACAGGCAAGCAATTCATTCTCTAAAGACTTCTCATAACATTACAGATTGTAACAGGCCAAATAGGAATTAAGATGGAAAGCTGTCAGGAAAGGGTGCCTGGGCATATCAGGGAGCAGCAAGGGCCAGCTACTCTTCCCAGAGAGGGGAGCCTAGGATGACCCCAGCACAGCAGAACTGGCCAGAGGTAAAAGGGTCCACTGACAGTTCAAAACACCATGAGCCACAAACCAGGTCCAAGGTCCAACCAGAGAACCCAGACAGGAGCAAAACGAGACAGTGCCAAAGACAAGCAACAACAAGGGTCCAAAGTCCTTCCTAGAGACAGGGCCAAAGACAAACCCCAAAACAAGCACCCTAACAACAGAGCTTAGGGGCCCAGGCTTGGGCTTAAGTGGGCTCCTGGCCCATGGGCAGGGCTGTGGGTGGAGGCTGCAGGTGAGGCTTGTCAGGGCCATTAAAACTCGTTAGTGGCCTCAGGATCATGACAGCGCTAAAGTATTGTGGGGCCTTTAATAATTCTTATGTAAGTATTTACAAAATCCATGTGATTATTTTCCTCCGTTAAGTACATAGGAGGGCATATTTTGAAAGCTACAGCATCAATCCATCAATGACAGAGCGAGCAGAAATGATAACCTGTTAACATTCTGACATTAAAAATATGCCATTAAACCCCCTCCTTTCTTAATCCATGAAATTACCTGTGAAATACTTTTTTTTGTGGGTTTTTTTTTTACTTAACAAATTGTTGTGTTTTGATTTAGAAACTTACTTGCTTGACGATATTTTCATTAAACATATGCATGTCTGTCATCTCTTATCACACAGGGTGTAAGTGCAAGGCTCAGGCTCAGGGAATCCTCTTTAGTATCCTAAAGTGGCAAGATTATCTGTGCTATTTACTATTCCAAAACCTACTATTTAGGAGAGTCTTTCTTAATGCTTGTCATTTATTACCTCAGCTGCCTGCTTGAGAGTATCTAAGAGCAAACCATCGTCAGCTAGGAGTTCTGCTTGAAGAAGTGCAAAATCCAACTTCTATTGCTGTTCCTAATTGTGGGTAATTATGCATGCGGAGTGTGACTGTATGGAAATATGCTTACTTTGTCTTCACAGGAACTACAGAAGTAAAAATCTAGAAATTTCTTGCTGCCACTACCCATCTGACTTTTGCTGTAAGTGCCTCCAGACTGGACAGAGAGGTTTATTTTACCTCTCACACCTGAAAAAATGGAGTTACATTGCAAATAATTTTGAACGTGTGTCTGAACGGGTGCAGGTCCAGAACTCAGAGATGGTCAAATTCTGCTTATAATAATAGCATTAATGATAACATTGATGCTATGTAACATTTTGTATCTGGATTTCTGAAGAAAATATATGAAGATGGGGACTACCCACTGAATGGAAAAGCAGTTCTCAGGCAACACTCAGTCTGAAGAAAAGGATAAAAATCCTCTAAAATCAGCAAGTGTGATGAGCTCCCCTTCAGGCTTTTGATGATCCCAGTGGATTAAAAAAAACTGATGATGATAATGGTGGCTGAACAAGTAAACATGGTCTGTGGCAAACCTGAAGAAAACTGGGCAAACTAGCAAATACTGGGCAAAGATATCAGCTGTGTAACAGAGGTAAAAGGGCAGCAGAAATAGCTGTAAGCGTGATCCTGGGAAGATCACAGTCGGGCAAAGTGCAAACACTGACCTTGTTAGGATGGCACATTTCTGAGAAGGGGAACAGCCTCTTATCATTTTTTTCCCATGATGTATACAGGGAGATGGAACAGTATGTAAATAAATAAGAGAACATTGAGATCATGCTTGACCCTTCTCGCCTTATTTCTGAGAGTGGCAAAAGTGACCTTCCAAGACCATGAACTTTGACCAGCTAGATGACCAAATGTGTAACGATGTTTTTCTCTCTGCTGTGGGAATTCAAGGCCTTTTCTTCCATCCTCATTCGTGAAAATTAGGAGTATCTTCATTGAATGAAATGGAGTTTACTCAGCATAAACTAGAAGTGAGATCAGAGTCAGAACAGCAACTGTCTGTGTCTTGCCTGAAGTCATAAAGCTGGCTGAAGTAGGTTCAGGAGCAAAACCCACTTGATCCTGATCTGTTTTCTGTAATAAAGAACAATTCTGAGAGAATTGAAAATGAACATGGTGTCTGAAAAGTAAGTGACAAGGAAGTATGTGCTTGGAGGAGGAAAACTGACAACAGATTTCAAGAGCAGAGAAGTTTTATATTGATAAAAGAAATGCTACAGCAAGTTTACAAATGGCATTAGTATTACCTTTGTTTAAAAGGTTTTATTTTGTGTAACTTTTCATTAAGCAACACTGTGTCACAAGATAGTGCATGCTATGTTCACAAGGATGTTTGTGTCCCTCTCCAGTTATGAGAGTTAGTATATGGAAAATGAATCAAGTAACTCAAACAGAAACTGAATAAACAGGGGAACTTCAAGTACTCCTTTTGTTTTTAATAGCATAGGATGTGATCAAGGATTTTATACATAGAAAGGAAATTATTCCTACAGAGTTCTTACGGCGAATACTCTGGAGTTACTTCTGTGCCCTGATCACATCTTCTGTGTTCTTCATGCCTTTGTTTCTGTATTCTCATGCTCAGCAGTGAGTATAATTATGAATGCCTGTCACTTGTTTAAACAAATGCTTTGTTTGGCAACCTTTGTTTTCCTGCTGCTGATGCAGCTGCAAAATTGTGTGCACAGTGTGTTAATTTTTTACCTTTGATGCTATGGTAGGTTTTTTTTCCTAACAAAAAAAAGGAAACCAATGAATGAGATACCAATCTCTCTTGATCCACACAAAACATGTGAAAGCAGCAACTTCCTTAGGAAACAATAGTAAATGAATGCTGATACAACGGTAAAATAAGCTAGATATTTCCTGGAACCAAATGATTCTTCATAACATGACAGAGAAAAGTTAGCACACACATAAAATGTGAGAGAGAGAGACTAAAGAAAGAGGATGAAAAAGGTGAGGAAATGAAACAACAAAGAAATATCTTGTTATTTTGTTTGGGACAACAGACTAACAGGGCAATAGGATGTATTTTCTTCTATAAAATTAAAAAATGAAATTGGTATATTAGCACCCTGAAGTTCTTACTCATTTTTATAAGGGGGAAGGAAAATAAGAATGGATTTGATGTAGGCACTTGAGCAAGTTACGATGGTTTAAACCAGAATATAATTTACAGTGTATCAACTTCTTCCTGGTGCTTGCTTATGGGCAGTCTCTTCTCCCATGGTTAAGGGAAGCATTCATTCACGAGAGGGGGGCTTAACACTGAGTTTCATTACATTATTGCAGAAATATTCAGGTGTGCACATTTTTGAAAGCTCGTAATCTTAGGAGATTGTGAAGCGCAGGAAACAATTATCCTTGGCTAAGTCATTCCTGTGTTGGTACTGTAAATTAAAGATTAAAAGCCAAATTTGGGCCTTCTGGTTCAAGCACAAAGGAGGTCTCCACTGTTGGGTTGTGAACAGAAAGATCCTCTTTCTTCTGTTGTTTACCAATGTTTTTTCTGTCATACTTTATGCTGAATGAAGAGTATGTCATATCTGGCTGTGTCAGTCTGAAGGGGAACAAGGGATAGGCTGTGATAACAGAATCTCTTCATGATTTATTGGTGTAATTCAAAATTTTAATTTCCCTGCTTTGGAAGAAATTGTAGGGGAAAAGAAATCTAAGATCACATCTCTGGTAAAAAGGGAAAAAAACCTTACAAGAGGTAAGTTAATTGTATATTCCAGATTGATGTAATGATCAGAGCGAACTGACTCGCTAGCAGAAGGTAGAGCTGCAGCCTTTCTTAGTGATAAATTGCTGTATTTTTTTTTATTAAGTTGCTATCTGTGATCAAAGATGTAGACATCAGTTGGATCCTGCCAGTATTTCCTGCAGTTAATTTGACGACTGTAGGGGAATAGCATAATTGGTTTAGGACAATGAAAGTTTTTCTGGTTTGTGTTGTTTTAGCTGGGAAATGATTTACTGGCTATACAGAGAGGAGTGGGATCTCACATCCTCAGCAGAACGCGAGTTAATAATCTCTGGGAGGGAATGTACTGATGAGAAAACAGGACAGCTTTTACATCAGATTTGGTTTATGATGGCAAAGGCTTTTACTAGCAACGTTCCACAGCAGGTAATACACTGATATTTATGTTGCTGTTTTTCTAGCTAGGACCTGGCAATTGCTTGAGTGCAGCAGAAACCACTTGGCAAATCTGATGCAGGGCAAATCTGTGCAGCAAAGCGTGAAATAATCCTATGTGAAAAGTCAGTTTATAAGTAGTTTAACCTTTGAACTTCCTAATCTGCTTGTGAAGGAAGAGAACACAATAAATAAATCAACAGACTCAGCTGAACAGTTACAAATCTGGAAGGAGAAGCAAGGGTTTTCCTATCACACCGGTTATTAATTCCCTGGCTCATGACAGCTCTTGAATGCTGAAAACACCAGCTTGAGAAGTCACCACGAGCACTTTCAAAGAAAGGCACAGTGCAAGTGCCCCTGTCAGCAGAAGTTTCCCTGCCTGAAAGGTGAAACCCCTCAAGTCCTGTTCTCTGACTCCGTAACTGATGAGCAGAGGGAATTGCTGGTCCCCTGAGGTCCGAAACACTTTAGAAACTGGAGCTTTTGTGACATGCACCGTTTAGTTTCATACAGGTACAGAAGTCCTCCAGTGGGCACCTTGAGTTTGAACACGAGAAAGCTACAGTGCCCAAGAACAGCATTTCAAACCACTAGTCCAACAGCCACGGCAACAGCCCCATTTAGCCGTAGGTCTGCAGATGTCGGGGTAGCCAATTACAGCTGGACCAGAGTGGATTCAGTTGCATGTCATGACACTGCAGAACTGAGTTAAGCATCTCATTTAAGGAATATTTTTACGCAGAAGTCCGGAAGTCACCACTGGCTATGCTGAAGCTGAAAAATTAAGTACAATGATGGTCTTGTTTGGGCAACACTGTGATATATAAGGATATAGTAAAATAATCTAATCTTTGTCTTCTTTCAGAGCTACTTGCATACTTCCTCCGTGCTTCCTTTTTTTGCTTTTGCATATTTTTGTCATTCCCAGAAGGTTAACAGAAGGTTTTCCACCTTCGCCCAGTCATTCTGTTCTCACACCAAATGCAGGAATGAAGCAACAGAAGAATCAGTCTGATGAGCTAATTTAGCAAATTCCCACTTGCTGCCTGTTCTTCAGCTGTGTTCTGAGCATGGTGACATTTTTCTCCTTAATATGACAGCTTATGTTCAGATCATGCCATATCAGCGATGCAAGCGCTCAGGAGCCATTTAAGCAGGGAGAAATTAAATGGAAGGACCAGAGAAAGGAGCAGGAAAAATAAAACGTGCCAGTGTGTGAGTGGCTCAGTGCAGGCGGCTCTCGAGGTGTGGATATATGTTTAATCCGCTTGCCGACAACTCCGCTGGCCAAATCCTGTGGCTGCGTCACCTGGCAGGTCTGGAAACGCTTAATAAAAAAAAAGAGATGTGACACTGGAGTTTGCAGTAGCCCTGAGATGCTGTTGGAAAAGGAATCGCAGAGCTGTGCCCAGCAGGACGTGATCGCAGGCGGCGGGACACCGCCCCACAAACCATATGGCTGCCTCATCCGAAATGCTGGCAGGTCCTTCTTCACCGTCCTGGGGAGCACGGCGAGACCCCGTTGTGACATCCCGGTCCGAGCAAGAGGGTTTTGGGGGGCCCTCAGGGTCGGGTGTGCGCCTGCGGGTGAATAGGCGAGAGAGGGGTAACGCTGTGTGGATGTGTGTGGGTGCAGTGTGGGTGGGTACG
>NW_009596802.1:0-425 GCF_000690535.1 Cariama cristata
CTCCCTTCCTGCCCCTGCCTGGGCGGGCTGTCCTGCCCCCGCGGCACTTTGCCCGGGGTGCCCTGCCTGGCCGGCGCGGGGTGTCCATGGAACAGACCACCCTCTTAGGCTGCATGGCGGCGCGGGTGCAGGCGGCTCATGATGGAGTTGCCCCGCGGGGCTCTGTTTGGGCATTTTCCACCCTGGTATCTTAATTGGTATCTTAACTTTATAACAAAGAGGGGTTTTTTTCCCTTTAATACAGGTAAAAGAGCCATCTTTTTCTGAAGAGCAGCCCTTCTGCTCTTTGTCTGGGCAGATGTGTACCCTCAGCCTGGTGAAGGCCTGGGCCAGCTGAGCACCATTGCTCTCTGTGTCGGGAGGTGGGAGGCACCGCTGGCTGGGAGATGCTCGGCTGTTTCTGGGCACTTTGCGCGTGTTGGGGT
>NW_009596802.1:449-2915 GCF_000690535.1 Cariama cristata
ATGTGGCTCCTTTATTCGTGATGTCCTCTCTTCTGGCTGCGCTCTCCTCCTCTGCTCGCTTCTTCCTGCTCCCAGCGTTCCCACCTGCCTGCCTGCCTCTCCCACCAGCAACTCCATCCCCTGCCCACTTTCCCTCCCCCTCAGCGCTGCCGGGCAGCTGGTGATGGGCAGCAAGAGCACAGAAGGGGCATCCTGGTCCTCTCATCCCCCAGACCCAGTGCTGCAGCAGCACCGGGTGCCAGGAGAAGCAATTGCTCATGGTGCAAATCAGGCTGCATAGAAATAGGCACATGTACTTGTCCTGTTCGTGTCAAAGGCTCCCAGAGACTTTGAAGGATCCATCTGTGCTTGTCTGTTTGACTCATTTTGCCCAACTAGAAATGAGACCACCAGAAGCAACCAGGTTAGTCAGAGCATCCTTGCAGCTGGGTTTTGGGGCCAGATGTGCCCTAAACAGACAGTGATAGTTGCTAAAGGTCTTTTTTGAAACTGCCAGTAGAAGTTCTCCACAAGCAGTGGGAACTGTGGAGACTCCTGAAGTCTCACAGGAAGACACAAGTGGGTACTGCCCTTTGGAGAAAGCTGAGAAAGAGTTCTTGGCAATTACTGCTCGGTCTTGTAAATCCCTGAGCAGGTGAGGTAGTGCTGGTTGCGGTGCAGTGATGGAAACACCTGTGTTATTGTGGCGTTCTGGGTTGGAGCAGTTCTGTGCCAGATGCTGGGCACGCTGACCACGGGCAGCTCCTGTCGCCTGCAGCTGGAGCCGGCGGTGCCTGGCAGTGCCCCAGGCCAGCTCTGGGCACGTACCTTCGCAAGGTGCTGTGGGCACGTCCTCCTGTCTGCTGGGCCAGGCAAACCCCAGGGGGGTTTGGGTTGGAGAGGGCAGGAGAGGGATGTGCGGGCCTCGCTGCCAGAGCTGAAGGATGCTGTTTGCTGGGTGTGAGCGTGGAGCCTGGCGGCACGTATTCACTGCACGTGTGGCGGTGCTGGGTCAGGTGTCTCCCTCAGGTCCCTGCGGGTCCCCTTCCCACTGGAGTATTGCTTCCCTTGCACTCCTCTTCAGGGCTCCCCAGATGCATCTTTGCTGTAGTTCAGCAAGCTCACCCTTTCTGCATCTCTGCCCCATCTGTATCTCATTCAGTCTGTGTTTCTGGCTTGAAGAATGAGGTCAGCTCTTATTCAAAGTGCAGACTGGATGAAAAGGAATTTTTTAGTAGGGAAGGACAGATGGTAGCACAAGAAAAATACGGAGACAATGTCAATCAGTGTGAGAGACTGGTCTCAGCACAGCTGCAGCCCTGAGTTCTTGCTTTGCAGAGGTTCGTAGGGACCTACCCCAAAGCAGTCGGCACAGGGGAAAAGGGCCTGAAGCGTACTGCTCGAAAACGTGGGCTGCGCTGCCTGTGCGCCTACTTACACGCACACGTAGGACGGGCACGCACAGGGCGCACGAGCCTGCTCCTTGGCACTGCATTGCAGCTGAGCAATGTAGAAGGAAGCCAAGCAGGTGAACGCTGGAAAGCCTGCCTTCACGCAGAAGTTGAAGTGTAAGGAAAAATCGGCAGAGATTGCTGAGGTGGTTGTGGTTGCAAGCAGCTACGTGGAGGCACAGTTCCCGACAGCAGGCGGCTGGCTGATCCAGCAGGCAGAAGCAGTGCAGATGCTCTACCTCAGCCAGAAATGCTGAGCTAACGCAGCAGTCCCCGGTGAGATTTGCTGGCCAGCGTTGTAGAGGCAGCCGGGCTAGGTGCCCGGGAGATGGGACGTAAAGCAAAGCAAGCGTGGGAGAGCCAGAGCGTGGTGTTGGGGAGGACGTTAAAGGAGAAGGCTCTGCCTGTCTCCGCGGTGGCTCAGCGTGGGGCTCCCCAGGTCGCGGAGGACCACGAGCCCCCACGGGATTTGCTGCCGAGCAGAGTGGGGGAGCGGAGATGGCAGCAGCGTCTGTGGCGCAGGGGCCAGGCAGGATGAGTGGGTTGGTCTCAGTGCAGGGGTGGGAGCTTGAGCGCTGGAGTCTTTTACGTGGGGGAAGAGCTGGAAGTGGCTGATGCTGCCCTGAGGAACAGTCCTCATGGTCTGACATGTTTGTCAGGGCAGGCTGCGTGTGAGCCTTCCAACTCCTGCCGTGTTGCTCCTTTAGCCGAGAGAGAGCGTTTTAAGTGGGTCTGTGGTGGTGGAGACAGTGCTTGGGGTGCAGTGTCTTGGCTGAGGCTGGTGTTTGCTTTGAAGTGACGAGGGTCCAGCTGTCCCCTGGCTGCGCCCTGAGTGCTCGCACTGGGGAGCCCAGCCTGGGCTGGAGGGGGTGCGGGGTTCCCAGGCAACTGCAGGCTTTTTGCCGGGTTGGTGCTGACGCCTCGGAGCACGCTTCGCTGTCGCTTCCCGAGCAGATAGCCCGGGAGCATGTTTGCACAAGGCAAGCGGGAGGAGAGCACCTTGCCGCTGCCGGCGCCTCCCTTGCCGCTGGTGCGG
>NW_009596802.1:3016-4265 GCF_000690535.1 Cariama cristata
GAGCCTGCTGTGATCATGTCACGTCGGGCTCCGTCGATGTTAACATCTCATTATCTTTGTTACTGTAATTACATTATCCGCTGCTTTATGCAGAATTATTCTCCGAGGACTAATTGATGGATCCATGTTTAATTCATTAATCATTAGCATCAAATTCGACAATTACAGTGCACACTGATTGTGGAATTTCAAATGTAATGAGGGAAGAATTAACAAAGAAAAGGGAAAACCTGTTTCCCTGGCATACCGCTGCTCGCCATGGGGGACAATGACATTGAGGGAAGAAGAGGCAGCAGAGAGCAGGGTGGTGCAGGTCATGGCAGACAGGAGCCCGGTGGGATCATCTCCTGCCTCTCCCTTGGCTGTGGCTGCACAACGTATTCTTTCAGGTCAGAGCAGGGTCATTGATCTCCTACGAACAAATGGGTATTTGGGTACTGAGGAGGAAAAGCTCAGCTCTCGCTTCTGGACCAGAGTTGCTTTCCCCACCCTGCACACAGCCCGTGGGTGCAGGAGCAGCGGATGACACCCTGCTGTGGCAGGTTTCGGGGAACACCGAGAGCATCCCCAGTGTACACGTGTGCTCGCACACTCTGCAGGGAAAGCCGGCCGGTCGAGGTGTGGTGGCTTCAGAACGAGCTTGCCACCCCTGTGATTTGCCCATAATCCTGTAGCTGGTCCGTTCCCTGCACGGTGCATAGGCCCTGCTCTTAAAATGGGTGGCTGCCTCTCATCGTTTCAGTATTGCCCGCTCTGAGGAAGGAATCTCGTAACACCACTCTCTTTATTGGTGCCTGTGAACTAGTTAGCAGAAAGCAAGCCAGGGCCGTCGTTCCAGGCCTGCCCCATCAGCCGGTGGATCTGCTCAGGACCCGGGTGGGTGCAGGACCCCTACACAGCTGTGCTGGTACCCCTTGTGGATACGCTCCTTCCCTCCCTCCAGAGCTGCTGCTTATGGACGTGGGCAGCTTCTCCTTTGTGTTTTGGTGGTCCTTGCCACTTGACTCAGTCTGAGGATGTGGACAGGCCTTCCCTGGCCCCTTGTGCTGAGTCAGTTAAATAGCCGGGGACGCTCGGTTTTCTGTTGTCACCCTCGACTGAGACGTTGGAACTGCCAGCTCGTGCCCACTCGGCTTCACTGCAGCGCAGTTTGGTTTAAACAGAGGTTTCCAGCTTGGTTTGCCTGGCTACCGCAGCTGCCATCGTGGCAAGCAGCTCCACGGACACTGGCAGCAACCACTTCTGCAGA
>NW_009596802.1:4317-17750 GCF_000690535.1 Cariama cristata
TCGGGCGCTTCCCCGTTAGCTCGACGTTAGCTACTGTTGTTCAGCCAAGAGCCCAGAACTTGGGCGTGGGGACGCTGAAGCTGAAAGGAAGAGGGTGAGGGTCTGTCTGTGGTGTTTGTTGGTGTGAGACCTTTGTCCTTCCCGGTCATATGTTAAACGGTTGTTTGTAGTCTGAAGATGAAGCAGAGATCAGAGACTTAGTAAAATTTATCTGTAATTAATATTTTGCATCATGAATCATGTATAGAATACTGCAAATTCGTATGTATATTATAAATTCACTATAACATTCATACGGTATCATCTTACGAATGTTTATCTGTCTGCCTGAAGTAGGGGGATGAATCCAAATGTGAGGTTGGAGCCATTGCGTTCAAGGATTTGCATTGAGCAGAAGCTAGAGATTGTCGGGACTTCACGGGGGAGAGGAGGAGTGCATCGGGAACTTGAAGGGGTGACATGAGGCAGGACAGTTCCAGCAAACCTTGGTGCCCAGTTCTTCTGGTGGACAGAAGCCTGAAAGACCGGGATGTACTGGACCAGCTTGAGCTTTTATTTGCTAGGCATATGCTACAGCTAGGGTGAATTTCGTGTTTCCAAGCATTGTAACTCTGTTCTCTCAGTTATTATTATTTCTTTCTATAGAAGGAAAACCGAGGCAAAGAGAAGATAAAGCCAGAACTGTCAAAAGCATCTGCTAACTATGTGCCCCCGGTTTAGAGCCTAAAAATTGCTTTTTCTTTCCCAAGAACTAAGCCTTTTTTTAGCTCCTTTAAAGTGTAGCTGTGAGCAGTGAGCTCCTGTTTATCAGTCCTCAGAGTCTCCACCTGGGCACTCAGAACAGGAGGAACACATTATTAGTGGCTGGTTTTGACAAGTGTCGGTATAAGTGACTTGAACAGTAGTTCGGGGAATTTTGCAGCGGTGTATGGATTATGTCTTACATCCCTAAAGGAAATACTCAGCTCCTTAGCCTTGGGTTGCTCTTGCTTTCCCTGTTGCCTTCTGCGTTGTTCTTTTGGGCACCTGGATCTTGCAAGAAACCTTTCAGAGGTCTTGAAGATGACAGACCATCTCACTCCTCATCATCGTCCCCACCATCCTCAGGTGGATGCCAGCCCTCAGTCTGTCAATTGGCCTGCAGCCCACTGTCCTTCACGTGGGCAGGGGGTGTGCGAGCACTGGCCTGTGCCGGGATCACCTTTGTGCCTCGACGAGGCGGTGCTTGTGTAGAGCTGTCGGTCGGCATCACCGTGCCGTGCTGAGCTCTGCATGTCTCCACTGCAGACCAAGGGGATGGGAGTTTTCGAGCAGCGGTGGGTGAAGACGTGCTGGCTGCCCTGTAGCCCTGGCCAGGGGTGCCGGGAATGTACTGCAGCGCAGTTCCAGCCCAGTCTGGGCAGCTGGATGTCCTGCAGTGGTTGGAGCATGTTCGGAGCATATTCGGTGCAGTGCTGCAGCTGGTATTCGTGTTTAGTTTCACCTGAAAGGCATCCCTTTTGTCTGCTCAGAGACTGCCCAGGCACATGAGCCAGAGGTGCTGGCCTGGCCTAAGCCAGACGCCGGTGCGGACTCGACTCGGAGGCTGTGCCACCTGGCCGTTGCTCCCTGGGCGGTGTACCAAGGCGGAGCGCAAACGGCACTGTCCGCTTGATCCGAGTCCTTCCTGCCCCCATGAATCACTCCTGTGGGCCCGTTCTGAGTGCAGGACCTCTCCCGGTGACTCCCGTGGCAGGGGGGTCAGTTGGCTAATGTAGGGTTAACCCCTTGGTTTGGAGAGGTTTGCCTGTGGCTGTGGGTTAGTCACCGCTGGCTGTTCCTGCACAACCTCTGAGTGGGAAACTGGTGATTCTGGGATGAGCTCAAGGGACTCAGTTACCTGTGACGTCTCTGGTGGTTTACAATGTTCTGTACACCATAAAAGTGTTAATTTTCTGCACATTTTACAGTCCCTGAACTTTGGCTCATCCCCAGCTTTCGATCAATGCCGCACGGTCGCTGTGGATGTGCTAGTAGATACCAGACCCAGGAGCGAGGTGCTCGCCAGCCGTGTCTCCGAAGGCCGACCGGCCAGCCGCCCGCTCGCCGGCCGTCAGGCCACTCCAGGGCTACGGGGGGCTGTGGCAGCTGGGAGACTCAGGTTGTCGCTTTGGTTTTGTTAGGGACTCCGGGGGTGACTGGCAAACTGCCTCTCGCGGCCTCTCCATTTTTCCGTCTGTACAAGAGGAATGGCTGTGGAGAGCGTTCCCGCTTCCCAGAGGGGCACTGCAGCCCTGGCATTGCCGTGTGCTCCCACGTCGTCCCCGCCGATCCCAGGGACAAAGTACAGTGTTGTGCTGCGCTTCCTAAATTGCCGAGCAAAGCCACTGTAACAGGCCGTACCTGGATGTGCCGTGTCACGGTGGCAGTCGTGTCGACGGTGTTGCTGCATGATGCATCCGTAGGTTTTACCATGGGTTTGCCTCCCTCCAGACGGCCAGCTGAGTCACTCTCGCCTGGAGGCAGGCAGCAGAATGATTTTTCCAGAATGAATCTGTCCTTGTGGGAGGAAGTAAATGCTTTCTACCGTGGATGAAATCAGATACACTGAGGTGCTTGAGGTTTATCTGGAGTGGCAGAGGTGTATACCGGTACTGCAGGTCTGAATTGGGGCGTGCTGTGGCACATCAGCTGAAACTGCTGATCTGGTGGTTGTGGGGTGGGAAGGCGCCCTGAGCTGCTCGGCTGAGGTGTCCGGGGCTCTCCGGGAATATGCAAAGCTGTTACTGAGTTGTGCGACTTGAATTGTGTTTGCACCAGCCGAGAGAGGAGAGGTGTGGGGGTGTCTGTGAGGCAGAGCAGCAAGAAGCAACTCAGGTGAAATCCCTTACAAAACCCCGCAGTCCGTATGGAGTTCATAGCGGCTCCTTGCCTGCCGGTCCACGTTCCTCCAGAGTCTGTCCTCGTGACATCTGAAGCCCATTGTATCTGCACTTGAGCTGTTACCTGAAAGGACTGGTAGCCTATTCAGTCATACAGAAAAAATACTACTGTTGTGTCATTTTCCAGCTTTACTGGTGACTCTGCAGATGTTTGCAAAGATGCTACTGTTCTCAGAGAGCTGATGAACCAACTATCTGGAGCGTATTAAGTAGCTTCATCTATCTCTTGGTTTCCAGAAGGGCCTCAAGCTCCCATTTTTGGATCACGACTCGTCCAAGGAGCCAGTGAGCCAGGAATCCTGCCTGGGAGCAGAGCTGCCTGCTCCCCCCGTTCCTGGGAGCTGTAGAAGCTGTCGCCCAGCCATGAAGATGAGGTTTCAGCTCCTGCCCAGTGGCTGGGGTTCTGTACAAGCATGGGGAGAAGGGCAGCACCTTCTTGCATCAGACCTGCTTTGCTTCTTGCAGGTTTCTTTTGCCAGAAGTCTGGCTGCCGTTCGTTGCTTTGACCTGCCAGTTGCCAGAGGTTTCTGTCCGGAACCTGTTCTGTCTTTGCCCATCTTTTAGAGACCTGCTCACTCATCCCTCTGCTTTGTCCGTCCACACTCGGAGCCTTGCTGCTTGGGAGGTGTGAGCACTCAGCTGACAAGACTTGTAGGCTGGGCATCATGGACACACTTTACTGTGAGTTTTCTCAAAAGGCGGCTTCTCTGGTGCAGGACAGAGTGCTCTGGCTATTCCTCTTTGGTTTGCACCCTCATCCACAGCTGTCTTCCAGCGTATCCAACCCTTCTGCCTTTCACCCCTTAGACCACGACCATGGTGTGACTCGCACGTGGTCAGCAGCCACATTCTCCGGGAGTAAGAGGGGTCGGCGTGCTGGGGTACAACTTGAACCTGTGACCTCAGGCTTCCCTCAGGCTGCCGAGCATCGCTCAGGGGGACTGCCGTCACCTGGTGAGCCCTGTGCCCAGAGGAGATGGAGGACCTTCTCAGGCCTCTGCTGCACGCTGCCCTTTTGCGCAGCCCAGCCTCGGCAGCTCCGGCACCCGACACTGCGTCTTGCCTCTGGGCACAGGGCACCAGCCCCAGCGTCCCCGTGAGAGGGACCTGCGGGCACAGCCCTGTTCTGTGGAGGTGACCACTAGAGATGTGAGGGCATCCAGCCGTGCTGGACCCGGTGATGCCACCGCAAGCCCTGCTTTTGCACCCTGGGGTGGGCTGCCCTCGCCTTTGTCCAGAGCAGCAAAGGAGCGAGGCCGTGCCCCGGTTGCCATCACTCAGACCCATCTCCCCACACGGAGCTCGGCGTCCTCGGGACGAGCAGCGCCGTTAGCAGGATGGGCAGGAGAAGCTGGCGGCAGGCGTCGGGGCACGGGAGGGAGCTGCCAGTGCGTCCTCCCCTCCCCGCCCTGACTGTCTCTGCCCTCCCTGATGGGAAACCAGAGATTGATTTTCTCCGACCCAACAGCATAATCACTAACCCTAATTAGAGATAATTACTGGGACTTGATACACTTATTACTTGCTAGAACGCTAAAGGAGCTGTGCATTGCAGGACTGAGCAGGGAAAAGGGCCTCAGAGAAAGTGAGGAGGAGAGGAGCAGAGACGAGAAGAGAACGAGGCAGACAGAAGGCAGTGATGATCAGAGCGCTGCCCAGGGATGATGGAAGGGCCGAGGGAAGCCAGATGGGCACGCAGCTTCATCACGCAGGGGCAGCACGCCAGACCCATCGGCCGCAGTTGTAGTTATAAGCACCCCGCATTTCGGAACATCTGGCTCTGGGTGTCTTGCACGGGGCACCTGGAAAAATGAAGAGGGTATAATTAGTAGCCACCTGTGAAAATCTCAGGATAGATAACTCGCCCCGTGTTGCCAAGGAAGACTGGGGTGACAGGGTAGCTGGTATTCTCCTGGGGTGGACTGAGGATCTTTTCCAGAAAACCATGCTTTTTCCTCCATACAGACAACGCTTGCGCTGCAAGAGGGAGAGGGGCAGGGGAGCAACTTGTTACAGGCAACAGCTCGTGTCCTTTCTACTGTCACCCCGTCTTCCCGCCAGCTCATCCCTTCCTGAGTGCCGGCTGCCGTTTCTGTCCTGAGTCCCCCTTCCTGACCTCTCCGCTGCTGCTCGGCGCTGCAGGCACGCGGGGTCGGTGGCTGGGGTCTTCCTTCTGTTGCCGGACGGTGAGGTGCCCCAGAGGAAGGCGCAAAAACCGGTAGCTGGCAGACAGGGGATAGAGTCGTCCGGTTAGGGGCTTGCTCTGTCCCCCCCCGGGGAGCTGTGCAGAGCTTCGAGCTGATCCAGGGTCTCTCCTGGTGGTGTGCGCACCGGGCGGCTGTGTTCCATGTGCCAGGCAGCCTCTGGGGGCAAAGCGAGGAGGGGTGTGTAAAACATGTTATGAGAGAGTAACTTTAGAAATGGAAGTTACGCGAGAAAATATTACACAATTCTAACATAAGCTGAATGGCCTTCTCAGTTGCTAGTACTCGTGAGTTGTGTGCAAATGCTGGTTTTTCATCATTCACTGCGATACTTATCCGAGTCCACACTTCTGCAGCAAACGCAGAAAGTTCTGGGTCTGCTTCCTTCCTTCCTGCAATTTTGTGTCGGACGCGGCTTCAAGCTTCTGACCGGCAGTGCAAATGGTGATTCCTATCATTGCAACCTGTCACGAGCGTCTGTCTCCCGCTGCCATCTCGGCATCTCTTTTGGACTCTTCAGCTGCACAGTATCTTTTCTGGTATGTATTTTAAACAGTATTACTTGTACGTTTTCTGCAGCTTACAGTTTCGGGTTTCGGCAGCAACTGTAAGTGACACCTCTGGTCATATTAACAGACAAGGAGAGAGATCCAAAACAAGGACCATTTTTCCTTCGTCCACCCCACACTACTCATTGCCAGCACTTCGGTTTTCGTGTCTCAGAAACAGTTTCTCGAGTATTTCATTATAACATGTTGGAGAGTAAATTACGTTGTTGCGGTGATAGTCACTGAAGGACTTGGCCAAGTGACACTAAAGCTTCCTCAGACTTTCTGAATCGTACCGATTCCCAGAAGCAGTGGAGCCCCCGTGGAGATTGCTGTAGTTACCCTCACCTAAGCAGATGAGGAGAATGAAACACAGAACTAGAACTTAGTAGTGGCTTAGGTAAAAGTAACCTTGACTTTGTAGTACTGGTGTTCAGGCAGAGTAAAATTCAAATCAGAACTAGAGTATTAAACGCACACGTGTACAGACACACATGCACAAAAATACATATCCAAGCCAATTTCATAAAGCTGAAAGCAATTATGAGCCAGATCATTTGGGAGAAAGAACTTAAAACAGGGAAAAAAAAAAAAAAGTGAGGCATAATTAGGAGTTTTTGAAGAACATTTTACTGGATACCAGAAAGTTAAAAGAAAGGTTGCACAGCTTAAAATTGTATTGTTCTGGGTTAAGAAGAGATGTAAACTCTTCAAAACTATTCACTTTCTCTCTGTCCAGATAGTGAAGAATGCACAGGAACAAAAGAAAGTGGAGGGGAGCAAGCTGTATTGTGCTAACGTATTTTGTATATCTGTGCATCTGTATGTGTATAAAAATCAATAAAAGTAACGGCAACATAATAAAGTAGTCGGTAAGTATTGAGCAGAAGCTGAAAGCTCCGGTAGGTAGGTCGTTGGTAACACCGGTGTGGTCCTGCATGGCCAGCTGGAACCACGGGTGGAGGCTCTCTCTGCCATTTAGCCCTTTGCCAGAGCTCCACAGAGTAACATCCGCCATGAGTGATTAATTATGAGCAGCCCTCAAAGTGACCCTTTTGGCTTTATGGGAAGCATTCCAGCTCCTGACGTTCCCAGACTTGCTCTGGTCACAGCCGCACAAAGGGTTTGTTTCACCGTTTTATCTGGGTCGCTTGCTTGCGGAGAAGTCGTGCACCTTGTGCCTGCCCAGCTTCCCCAGACCACGCTTAGTACCAGTCAAATTTAGGGAAGAAGTTAAATACATTTAGCAAATTACGCTGTTGATTAAGAACTTGGACACAAAGTCACCAGTGGGATAAGAGTAGCAGCCCACCACAGTTGCTGGGTACAGCTGCCCACCGCCTTTCTCCATAGGGCCATCAGTGCCTCAGCTGATGGGAAGACTGACGCTGCCTGCCCCATCTGAGAGCTTCTGAGTTTGCGGACTTCTGCCTGAGTCTGTCATCCCTGCTGCTGTTCTCCTAGAGGGAAATTTCTCTTTCCTTCTCACTTGTAGCTGCTTTACTTGAAAAAAAGACAAATCTGGCATCTCGGTTCCTTCTCCAGCACAGATCCAGATGTTGACCTCAAAGCAGTTCTGCATCCTCTCTGGTGCTTTGTCTTGTTCTGGTCTCAGCGGTGCAGCGTGGAAATGCAGCAGAGTCTCCTTCACCACCCCTCGATGTGTCTTGACTTTACACTCATCTCGTGCCCTCTACTTGGTGAGCTTCTGCTCAAGTGCCTGCCTTGTCCCCAGCATCTTGATCACTGTATGAAAGTATTTTTAGCCTGTGAATCGTGAGAATGGTCACTGTTCATATATCTTACCGAGTTCCTAATCTTCAACTTTTACATGTTCCATGGAGATTCTACATAACACACTAATAAAAGTGTTGGATTTAGTATCCGAAGCTCATTTCCCAGCTCACCTCCCCTCCTCTTGGCTAGTTTCAGGAGGCTGCATTACCGTGGTTGCACAAGGGGATACAGAAAAGGTAACCAGCAGACTTAAAGACAGTGAAAAGTTTTCTTTCAAGTTTATTAGGAACTAATGAATCTTAAGAACAGCAGTTGTTCATTACTGTATGGAAATAGTAGAATGGTTATGGAAATAGTAGAATGGTTAATAAAGTGAACACTTCTGTTTGGTGTCTGGGAAGAGGCAGGATGATGTATCTTATCACAGAATGATGAATTCTTCATATTCCAACTGTAATTAGGAAGCATATTAAACAGCAGGTAGGAGATTTAGACGTGTTTGAATCAGCAAGTCTGAATTATTTAATTCAGGAGTTCTAGAAGATGTGGTCAAGGTCTTTCTGACGTGTTGATGGTGACTGTCAGTTTTGGGATGGAGAGGACTTCTAGAGGGCTGAAGTTCATGGATTTCATGTGTCCGCAGTATGAGAACGAAACAGATAGATTGGAAAGGGCTCAGAGAATAGCTGTAAAAGCAATGAAATGCTTTGCAAAATGCACCTCGTGGTGAAGGATTCAAGGAGCTCAATTTGTTTAGTTTATTGGAGAAAAGGTTGAGAGATGATTTCAACACCGTCTGTAAGTATCTGTGTAGGAGCAAAAATTTGGTAATAGAGAGCTCTTTATCAGATAAAAATACACCAAGATCCAATGATGGGTAGCAGAAGCAAGACAATTCAGGCTAGAGGTCTAAGGTGCAAATTTCAATGGTGAGGGTAATTAACCACTGGAACCACTTATCAAGAGTTGCTGTGATTTCTCTGTCACGGACAATATTCTAATCAAGATTAGAAGATTTTCTAAAAGATGCATTGTAGTTCAGACAGGAGTGAATTAGTGGAAGACCTATGGTGTAATTTTGTGCTATGCAGAAAAGATCAGACAGTCAGAGGGCTCCTTCTGGCTGCTTCTGACTCCCGGACCAGATGTGCTGCTGCTTGCTCTCCCGGCGGGTTCTCCTCTTCCCACACAGCTCCGGCCACCCTTCCTTGGCGGTGGAGCAGCTCGGTGAGCGCACCGGGTGGGTTCCAGCAGACTCCGCGGGCTCTGCCTGGGTGCCTGCTTCGGGCAGAGCTCAGGCTGGCGAAGGACTGAGTACCTGTGGCCGCCTGCAGTTCCCGGGCTGTCGGCATGCGCTTGGTGCCTGAGGATTTTGGGGGGCAGCCGTCACTGCAGTACCTCTTCTCAGGCTTCTCCACTTTCCCGGGGTCCTGCTAATTCTGTACGTGCAGTCGGCCACCGTCTGAACCAGAGATGAGTCTGGTGTGTCGGCTTGAGATGCCTTGGCTTACCTCATGTGCCCCTGAGTTTTGGTTGGGAGATGGGAGTGTAAAGTGGTAACCTCGTCAGGTTCAGCCCTTCCTGTCCTGCTGCAGGCGGCTTGGGTTTTTGATCCCCCCAAAGCTGTCTGGACTACACAGGGCTGTTTCTTCTGGCGGTTCGGACCCACCACGGATTAGCTTTGGTGGGAGCTAGGGTGTTGCGTAGTCACTTACCATGTGCGTATGTCCAAAAATGTGCTCTCCAAATGCAGTGCCAGGAAAGGAGGGAGATTGCCCTCTGTCAGAGCATCTGTGAGGCCCAGAGAAAGGCAGTGGCTCCCACTGTGTGCAAGCTGGCAGAACCTGATGGCCTAGCTAAGAAGCAGGGCTGGGAAACCTCGGTCGCCTGCGGTTTGGATCAGGGATTTCACACAGACATTCGCTGTTGGCAGAGCTGGGAAGGATGTCTGTCGTCCCAGAACATGCCCCACCGTCCTTGTGGGGCTGCAGAGGTGCTCGGCGTTGTTGCCATCTTCCGAGGAGAACTTGGAAGTTGATGTCTTTCAAAGGACGAGTCTCCGTCCTGGTGCTTCTGGTTGATAAGAACTAGCCTATGTTTTTTGGCCTCATTACTGGTAGGAATTGTTCATGAGGAAGGAACCGACTATGTCCAGCAAAACAGCATGCAGTGCTGCGTTCAGAAAACCAACCGGACAGAGACTCTTCTGGCTCCGGACCTGCTGGGGGGTGGGGGCAGCTCTGGGAAAGGCGGCCGCGGGGTGCTCAAAACATTCCTGCGTACATGGCAGCTGACCGCCCATTGATGGAGGGTGGTGAATTATGTCTTTACCAGCAGGGATTTCGCAGGCAGGCAGCTTAGCCAGGCTCATTGGCTCTCACCTCCCCTCAAGAACCAGTTGGTTTCTCGGAACTGAGGAGTTTCCCACCAGCTGGAGGTGGGTACCCGTCCAGCCCACTCCGCGGAGCCCAGGAGCAGCGATTCGGGGTGCAGGGCTGCCCCATGCGCACAGCTTTTGGGGAGCCTTTGAGTCGTGCTCTGGCTGCGGACACCAACAGAGTACTTGAGAGTCAGTACGCTAAGGTGACTTGCAGTAATTCTGATTTTTATTTGGACTAAATGATGATCAGTTGGCGACAAGTACCTTAAAGTTTTGGGTAATGGTAACCGATGACTCTTTATGACATGGTTTGGCAGATAGTGAACAGCATCAGTCTGCAGTGTGCTGTTGACCTGCGGCGGTACAAGAGAAAATAGGGTTTGCTTTCTGCCAGGGTGTCCTGACCCCGTCCTGGGGTGACCGCCATCACCATCTCCGGCCATACGGCTGGCAGTCTCCGCTGCACAGTAGCGGGGCAGCAGCATCCCTCTCCCTGTGCCAGAGCAAGGCCTGGCACTTCAGAGAAGAGACCTGTGCTGTCCTTGGCCATGAAGCGAGGGAGGATTCCCAAACTGCTGTCCAGTGTGTGCCTCTTTAAAATTCAGCATACCCCTGTTCCCCCAAACGAACCCGGTTTCTTCCACGTTGTCAGGGCCTGGTAGCAGCCACCCCTCTGCCCCAGGAGAGCAGTGCTGAGGTGGGGATGGACGGTCAGTGGCTCCTCACAGAAACAGAGCTGCAGGCAATTGCCCTTAGCTCTGCAGGGCCGCGGGGAAGTCACGGGGTGCCGGTGGTCAGGGATCTACCCCTTCATGTTTCTGGGAAGCAGAAGAACATAGAAGCAGTCTTAGCTGAGCTGAGGTATCCAGCCAGCCTCCGACCTTCTCTAAAAACACCGGCCACCACTGCCTCAGCCCGTGCTGGAGGTGGCTTCATACAGATAAAGAGCACGCTGGGACAGTCCGGCTGAGAAACAATGGAAGCCTGAAGAACTGAGGCCGAGCTCTGTCCACAGGATGAGGCCCAGTCTTCTGCTTAGGCAAAAGCGATGACCCCATCCGTGAGTAATTACGCCATGCCAGAAGATAGCTCCAGCGAAGGAACCGAGAGCAGAGCTCGCCCCAGACGGCAGCAGCTGCTTCAGAAGTCTGCGCCTTCAGTTTTCGTGGGAGCAGCAAACTTCTCAAAGTGTTTCCTCTGCTGCCAGCTCACTTTGCGGTATGTGGCTTCTGATAATCCCGTCCAACCAAGCCATCCTGACCGCAGTAGTGTAGTTGGTGTGGGGACGCACAGGCAGAGCAGACTTTCGCTGCCATCTGACCATTCTCCTGTTGGCCACATTTTAGCGTTGAATAAATCCAGCAAGAGACGGCCCTTCCTTTGAGTTGTCACCAGGCAGGGGTCTGAGGGCATGAAGACATTTCTGTGTTGCAGGCTGCTGGGTGCATTGGCCAAAGGAGGACAAGCCTTTGGGACCCTGTCCCCTTTCTCGGGTTGAAAGGGCAGTATTCCTAGGTTGACAGCATCAAACGCAGCAGAGAGATTAGCCCTGGACCATAATGACTGGTACCTGTCTGTCGGTGCACAGAGCGCATCCAGCTGTGCCGCTGAGGCAGTCCCTCTTGGTGTCCTGGCCAGACTGCAGCCAGCCGGCACCCAGGACCTGTGCATCAAGGAGACATCTGGCTGCACCGGAGCTTGCGCAGAAGGGGATGTCGGATGCTGGTGGTAGGAGGTAGAGCTGGTGTGTCATGGCTTGGTTTCTTCAGTGCTGGTCAGGTTTTTGTGTGTTCAAGGAAGAGAAGGAAGTAGTCCTTTGCTCAGTGAAGTTGTCAAGAATGTAGGTATTTCTGTGTTACTCCTCTGAAAAAATGATGTGACTTAGCGCGTCCATGCACCTTGTGTCACTGTTGCTGGCAGTCTGCAGTGGTCCAGGACTGGAGGCTGCAGGATGTGCACAGGTGGGCTAACAGCATTAGCAGGAACAGAAAGTCACCTTCTTTTTCTGTACCCATTCCTCCTTGAATTAGTTTTTTTCAAGGTGGTAGGTTGTGCCTGAGGATCTAGGTGAGGTATCACACCAGCTTTGTGCAGAAAGCGTGCATGTTTCCCAGTTACACAAGACTTCCTTCATCTTGCACACATGGGATCGCGCTCGACTTCCCAGCATGGGTGGTGGAGGGGTTCGGTGATGCTCTGAAGGGGCAACACTTGCAGAATTCCTCCTCCTCCGGTGCTCCCAGCTAAGAGCCCCAACCTCGTGCAGACATTCTTGTCACTGAGGTGCAATCCAAATCCGTGGAAAACAGTGCGTACTTTCCCAGGATTTTCTGAATCAGGCCCATTAGTTCCGAGTACGTGTCTTTGCATTTTGTACTGAATAAATTTTGTTGTGGTTCTGTCAGCTCATTTTTCAAAATCATCTCATCCTGCATGACATCTTCATCACCAAAATACTGGCATTGCTTCCAGCTTAATGTCACCAGGAAATTTCACCAGAACCCATGTATTATTTTGCCAAATCACTGTTGAAAATATTAAATGTGTCCGAAGATTTCTCCAAAGATCCTCAAGTGACTCCGCAGATGATCTCCTTCCCAACTGACGGTACCCTTTTTTGCTAACTCACCTTTATCCAGTTCCCTGTGCATCCGCACCTTAATGAAGAATTTCCAGTGTGCTTTGGTTCAAGTGTTTTACTGAAGCGGCTGGGCTGCCACACTCCACGCTTAGAAAAATGACGTTCTGGTTTTAGGTCATTTTCCGTTTCCTGCCGTGTCGTCAGTTAGGCTTTACTTAAAGAGACGTCACGAAGCCTTGCCTGCTGGTGGGGTCACACTAACATGTCTACATGAATCTCTTTTGGGGGGGGGTGGTGAGGAAATAGTGATTGGGAGAGCTTTGCTTGAGGGATGGAGGCAGGGTCAGGGAGAGTTTGGTTTCTGGAGGCTTTGGCTCAGAGCAGCAGTTAGTATTTTGCATGTAGCCTTTCATTCACCTTTTACTTTGCTTGCCTAATTTAAAGGGAACATATCCAGCAGCTGCCAGTGGTGTCGCTTCCAAAGGGACGCAATTCCTGAGAGCTGTGGCCTTGTTGGGACCAACCCGCAGATCCCCAGGACAAGCCGGAGTTGCGCAGCCGAGGGGTCCGTGAGCCAAGGGGGCCGTGAGGATGTTTCTCTGCAGCTGGGTGACGCCGGGCAGCTGGCATGGAGTGCAGGGAGCGCCTGGAGAGACTGCAGGGGCTGACAGAAGCTGTTCTGGGTGTTGTACCAGCACCCTTTCATTTCAAAATGAAATTTTCAAATTCGCACCGCTTCTTCATGGCACACGCTGCTGGCAAGGCAGGCGTCGGATTCGGGAGGGTCGTGCTGGGCACTGGTGTGGGGTCGGGTGGTCGCCGTGGGTCTGAGCATGTGTTGGCAGCTGTCCCAAGTGTGTCTTCTTCTAAGGGGGCCTACAAGAAAGCTGGGGAGGGACTTTTGACAAGGGCATGGAGTGACAGGACAAAGGGCAAGGGCTTTAAACTGGAAGAGGGCAGATTTAGATGAGAGATTTGGAAGAAATTCTTCCGGGTGAGGGTGGTGAGGCCGTGGCAGAGGTTGCCCAGAGAAGCTGTGGCTGGCCCCTCCCCGGGAGGGGT
>NW_009596803.1:0-297 GCF_000690535.1 Cariama cristata
TCAGGCGCAGATGGCAAGCGGGGCTGGGGGGGTCTCAGCCAACACGGTCGGTGCCAACAGGCCTCTTGTCCCCACGGGCCAGCGTCATGCTGGCAGTTTGCGGTGGCCTTTCCGAGACCTTTTGGCCTCAGAGACAGATGGACCCGGGGAGCAGGGCTGCACCGAGCCCTCTGAGCAGGACCCGTGGTTTGAGGATGCAGGGAGACACGTGTCCTAGCATGGGGAGGAGGGCGGCTGAAAGGGGAGAGCATCCCCAAAATCACAGACCACCCCGCGGAACAGCCATGAAGTGTTACC
>NW_009596803.1:389-4121 GCF_000690535.1 Cariama cristata
CCGGGGCCGCTCACGTCCTTGCTGGAGCTGCGCTGGACTTCCTGCTGCACTCCTCCGCACCATGCCTGGGCTTTCCCTGAGGAAGCAGCGAGATGCTGGGAGCAGGGAGATGCTCTATGCCCCCTAGGTGGGCTGCCGACACACCAGGGAGAAGGTCAGGTAGATGTTGAATAAGGTGGAGGGGAAGCAGCAAAGAAACCTTCAGCAGGGACAGAGCTGGTTTGGGCTTTAATGCAGCTCCATTTTAAAAAGAAAAGACTGGGAGATGCTGCCCTGGGGGTGCTGTGGTTTCCCTCCCACCTGGCGCACAAGCATGGGTCCCTGCGTGGGGTGGCTGGCTGTCTTGTGCCACCACCCTGGGGGGGGGACATGCTTCGGTGCTGAGTCTCACGCTGGCTGAGGAGCAAGGAACACCTTGAATGTGCGCCGGTGGGTTTTCCACCCTGCCCCCAACACCCGATACCTCCCTGCGCGAGGGGATGCTCACACCTTCCTGCTCCTCTGGCAGGTCTCTGGGCAGGGTCTCGCTGCTGTGGACGGCTCACTCTGCCGGAGGGCAGGGCCCACTGCCTCCAGGATGGCGAGATGGCTGCCTCGCTCTGCTGACCTGACCCGCTTCTGCCAGAAACTCAACCGGGTGAAGACTTTGGAGGATGACATGATGGAGACGTCTTTCAACAGATGCCTTTCCACCATCGACTTGACGCTGCTGGGCATTGGGGGCATGGTGGGCTCTGGGCTGTATGTCCTCACAGGCACCGTGGCCAAGGAGATCGCTGGCCCTGCTGTCATCATCTCCTTCATCATTGCTGGCTTTGCCTCACTCCTTGCTGCTCTCTGCTATGCTGAGTTTGGAGCCCGGGTACCCAAGACAGGCTCTGCCTACATGTTCACCTACGTGTCCGTGGGTGAGATCTGGGCCTTCCTCATCGGTTGGAACGTGCTGCTGGAGTACATGATTGGGGGAGCTGCAGTGGCCAGGGCCTGGAGTGGCTACCTGGATTCCATCTTCAACCACAAGATAAAGAACTTCACCGAGACCCATGTGGGTGCCTGGCAGGTGCCGTTCCTGGCCCACTACCCTGACTTTCTGGCAGCTGCCATCCTGCTGGTAGCCACCGCCTTCATCTCCTTTGGGGCCAAAGTGTCCTCCTGGCTCAACCACGTCTTCTCAGCCATCAGCATGGGTGTCATCCTCTTCATTCTCATCATGGGCTTTGTCCTCGCGCAGCCCAAGAACTGGAGTGCGCAGGAGGGTGGCTTCGCCCCATATGGGCTGTCAGGCGTCATGGCCGGCACGGCCACCTGCTTCTATGCCTTTGTGGGCTTCGACGTCATTGCAGCCTCCAGCGAAGAGGCCAGGAACCCGCAGAGGGCTGTCCCCAGGGCCATCGCTTTCTCCTTGGGGCTGGCCACCGGGGCCTACATCCTGGTGTCGGTGGTGCTGACACTGATGGTGCCCTGGCACACGCTGGACCCCGACTCTGCCCTGGCAGATGCATTTTACAGGAGGGGCTACGCCTGGGCAGGGTTCCTGGTGGCCGCTGGCTCCATCTGCGGTGAGTATAGGCAGCAGCGGTGGGAGCTGCGTGCCCTGCTCGCGATGGGGGCTGGGAACCAGGGTGGTTTGGGTCTGATGTGGTCCTCCTTCTTCTGCCCGTCCCTCAGCGATGAACACAGTCCTGTTGAGCAACCTCTTCTCCCTGCCGCGCATCGTCTACGCCATGGCTGAGGATGGGCTCTTTTTCCAGGTCTTCTCCCAAGTGCATCCCCGCACGCAGGTGCCTGTCGTTGGCATCGTAGTCTTTGGGCTGCTCATGGCCCTGCTGGCCCTCGTCTTTGACCTGGAGGCCCTGGTGCAGTTCCTGTCCATCGGCACCTTGCTGGCCTACACCTTCGTGGCTGCTAGCATCATCGTCCTGCGCTTCCAGCAGCAGAAGGTGGATGTCCCCGTGCCAGCGGGTGGTGGCCGGCCCAGCCCCGAGCCCCACGAGGGTCCGTCCGCTGGTGAGCTGAAGGAGTACGAGTCCTTCTCTGACAAGCTCCAGCTAGTGGACAGGGACAAGAGCAAAGAGCACCGGGAGCCAGGGCAGCTGAAAGCAGCTTTTGAGCCCTATCTGGAGTTCCTCAGCGACTTCTACCCAGGCGAGGTTGTCACGGTGGCCGTGGTGACCCTGATGGTGTCTGCCATCTGCCTCTGCTCCGTCTTGGTGTTCGGCAACACCCACCTCCACCTGCCCACCTGGAGCTACTCCCTGCTGCTGGTCCTCTTCAGCCTGGGATTCCTGCTCAGCCTCCTCCTCATCTGGGCACACGAGCAGCAGCGCAGCGCACAGACCTTCCAGGTATGCCCGGGGGCCCAGGTGGGATGAGCCCCTCTGCCGAGGTCAGTGGGGTGGGAGCAGCTCTGATGGACCCATGGGAGTCCCCAGTCACACCGATCTGGTGAAAGCACTGCAACTGCTGAAGGAGGAGGAGGAGGAGGAGGGTGTCAGTGAGTATGGGGTGTGGAAAGGTGTTGGTGCCTGCAGTGTCACTCTGCATGGTCACCGGTCGCCAGGAGGAGACATCCCCAGCACCTCTGCATCCACCCCACAGGATTGCTCAGGCCCACCCTGGGCTCCCTCCTCTGCATCCCCACAACCCCCTGTTCCCCTCCTGCCTGTCCCAATTCCTTCTGCCTTTGGCCTGCCCTTGAGCTATGCGTTGGAGCATTTTTCTTCAGCCTCCAAACCACTTTTGAGCCTCTTGTTCTCCCCTGTCTCCAATTTCCAGCCCATCTGGACCCTGGTGTGGTGCAGCCACATGGACGGTAACACCAGTGGTAACACCACCTCCCTGTTGTGCCCCTGCCCCAGCTTCTCCAGCAAGGACCACATTGGCTCTGGATTGTGCCGGTAGCTTGTTTGGTCCTTGTGATGGTGCATCTGGGCTGTTTCCAGAGCCCGTGCCCACACTGCCAGCCTGGCTCCCAGTTCCTGGCTCCCTAACTGTCCATTGTTCCTTTTGACTGCCTTTTTCCCAGGAAAAAAGTCATTTTCAGAAAGTCCAGGGTGACAGTCACTTTGTCCCTTATGTTTACCAGGGCTGGCTTTTGTCTCTATGGTTTTAAGGATGGGGAACGTGGTCCTACAGGTGTCACCCCCTCAGCTCCTTTTCTCCTGCAGATCCCCCTGGTACCCCTCTCCCCAGCGCTGAGCATCGTCCTCAATATCTATCTGATGCTGAAGCTCAGCTACATGACGTGGCTCCGCTTCGCTGTCTGGCTGCTCTTAGGTGAGTGCTCCCATGGCAGCGTGAGCCCCAGGAGCGCAGTGGCTGCTTCAAGGGAGAGGGGAACTGGGCTTGTCCCGGCACCAGCCAGCTGCTTCAGCAGCTCTTCTGCCCCAGTGATGGGTTTATAAAGCGCATTGTGCCCCTTTCTCTCTTCGGTTCCCCCTTGGAGATGCAAGCTGAGGTGTCCCAGCATCTCTCTGATCCTCTCTGGTTCCTGGAGTATTACGGCTTGTTCCTGTTAAAGTTTAGATCCTCCTTCAAGCTCTGAACCAGAACCACCTCCTGCTCCCAAGGCTGCTCCCTGGGGCTCAGGAAATCCTTTCCAGCAAGGGTCTTCCCCTCCCCGGGGACTGGGGGTGCACTCTTTACACACTGCAGGATCCTTTCCCTCCCGCAAGCAGCTCATTTAAGCCCCCCCGATGACACGGCTTGTGCTGCTCTGCCGCGATGCCAGAC
>NW_009596803.1:4134-12590 GCF_000690535.1 Cariama cristata
CCGCCTGCGCTCAAGCCACTGCTCTCCCTGTCCCCTGCTGCAGGCCTGCTCGTGTACTTCGGTTACGGCATCTGGCACAGCAAGGAGAACCTGCGGGAGCCCAGGCCGCAGCGCGTCAGTGCCCGCTACGTGGTGTTCCCCAGCGGCAGCCTGGAGGAGAGGGTACAGGCGGTGCAGCCCAGTTCCCAGCCTGCTGCCGGGCTGCCGGACACCGACACCGACGACTGCAAGAGATGACACCCTGGGGGACAGGGGCACCTGGCTATGGCAGCATCTGACCCCCTCCCCACGGTGAGGCCAGAGACCCCCCTTCCTCCTCCTAGTCCCTTTGACAGCAGAGCCACCGGGGCTGCCCTGGGCCTGTGGCTCCATCTGGAGATGACGAGGATGCTCGCCCTTCCCTACCCACTCCCCACAGAGCCGGGGTGGGGGCTGCCTCCCTCCCTCCCCATCCCCAGCACTCAGGAACTGGGTCTCAGCCCCCTCAGCCCAGTGCCTGCCCTGCTCACGGGGAGCCACGTCCTCGCCACCTTCCCCCAGGTACACCCAGGCGCCGTGCAGCAACTCTCCTTTCCACTGGCCCGTCCACGCAGCTGGGCATGCAGAGGGATGCAGAGGTTCCCCAGGGACCAGGGCAGGCAGTCCGGCACTGCCCGTCCTGGGTCTCATCCTGGCTGCAGTGTGGGCTCTTGCTGCAACCCTGCAGAGCCCCTCTGCCTCCTGCTGAGCCTGCCTGTGGAAGGACACAGGGACAAATGTGCTTCACTGCTGGCATCCCTGCCCATCCCCATCCCCAGGGCTGCTCTCCTAAAAGGCTGGGGCTGAGGGTGCGGAGGAGCAGCTGGGGATGTGAGATGAACAAGGGAGATGACCAGAGTGAGTGGGTGGGCAGGAACCCCAGGAAAGCCAGCATGGGCTAGCACAGCAGAAGCCCAACTACATCTTCGCAGCTGCTGGCATCAGCTGTTTCAGGATGGGCTGGTGGCCATGCCCGGCTGGAAGCTGGGCTGTAAGGTCATGCCAGGGCCAGTCTCTTGCCGCAGCCCTGAGCTGGGTGTGAGCGCTTGGGACCCCAGATTTGTTGCCTTGTCCTTGGAGGTCCCCAGCAGCATCCCTGGGCTGGGCTGCCTGAAGCCAGCTCCCCCCCTTCCCCTGCACCCCAGCAGCACACCGTGCATTGCCAGCTGTCCCGGCACAGGGGGCTTAGTCCCCCGTGATGTCCCTCCCGGGCACTCTGTGGCTCAGAACGGGCCCTGTGGGTGCTTTTCAGTATTGACCCAGCAAGCATCCCCGTGCTCTGGGGCTCACCCCCGCTCTCGGGGTCTCGCCCTGGCTGCCATGGTGTTGGGGGAGGGGGTCCCCAGCAGCACTGCCACAGCCACCCCTGGGTGGTTTGCCCATGGGCAGCCTAAAGTAGAAGGGAAGGGGATTCTAGAGTGTTTTGGAAGAAATACCTGGAGGAAACAAATCAGTCAAGCATGAGGTTGCCGAACTGCCAGGCCTTGCAGTGTGGACATCCTGCTCCCTGCAGCTGTGCTGGATGTGCAATGTCACCTGCATCCTGCGAGGAGCTGGGGACTGTGGGCAAGCTGGTCCCATTGCTTCTTGCTGGCCAGTCCCTGGGGGGACCTAGAGGGGCCATGTGGGGGGGTCTCTGTACGATATGCTGGCTCCCTGGTGAACTGCTCTGTCTGCCAGCGCTGCTCTGTGTCCCGCCTCGCCCCCACGCTGCCGCTGCTGCCGACGTCGCGTCCCTGCCGTGCTGTGGCCCTGCTTGGCACCTCTGTGTAGTGGCTTCTGAGCAACGGGCTGACTTGGTCACCCTCATAAATACTGGTTCTGTGATCGCTCTGGTTGTTTGTGCTGTGTGTGTCCCCGACAAGAGTCCATGTGGGGAAGCTGCTCCCTGAGCTGATGCTCAGGGAAGCCCCCCAAAAGCTTGGGGAAAGCGAGGGTCGTGCTACCCACTGCCACCCTGCAGCCACGTTCCTCCCAAGCCCTGCAAGGGCAGCAGTGGGCTGTGCCCCAGATGTGCAGACCCTGTCCCGGGCTGCTCCCTGGCATTGTGGGGCAGGGGCCAGGCACAGAGAATCACCATGCTGGGAGCCCAGCTTCCCAGCCACCGGCACGTGCTTCTGCAGCTGGTCTGGCAAGTGTGAGCTGCACAATGCCTGGCCGGGTCAATCCGGCACTGCTGAGAACAGGTTTACTTTTCTGACACAGGCGGTCCGTTCATGAGGATGGGCTCTGGCCGGACGCACGGAAACTGGGACCCCCAAGAGGCTGGGGCAGCCGTGCAAAGGTAGCCTGGAACTTGAGCTTTACAGATACACAAATAGAACGGTGTTCATCTAGATGGGCCTGAACCCATTTGTCAACAGCGAGGACGATGTTGAGCAGCACCGGGGCAGGTGCAGTAAAGCTGCCAAGGGTTATGAGCTGAATGGATGGGAGAACTTCTGAACCAGTGCCCATAATGGGCATTAAAGTGTGAGTCACCTGAGCTAACCCATCGATACCCCCATCCTCACCATTGTTCTTCACTAGGGAGTTTCCTTCCCATAGTAACAAAGTCATTCTTTATTAAAAAAATTAAGTATTCAACAGGCATCTGAGAAGGCAGATAGACTCAACTCTCCTTATCAATTGTCAGCTTTTAATCTGCTATAAATCCATTGTCAGCAGGATAAAGGTGAGTAGAAAGAACAGTAGTGATATATCAGGAGCAAGGGAGCCCAGTGCAGGGGTGGGAAAGAGCCGTAAAAGTGCTAACAGAGCAGGACAGGCCGAGGTCCAAAACACTTTTATGTTCTCTTTTGGAGGAAAGTCGATAGAAGTCGCATTGCAAAATACTCTCAGCTGTCACCGGGGCCAGGCTCACCCAGCGTGGGCTCTTGGTCAGCCTTTTAAACTGGCAAAGACCTAAGAATTGTTGAATGAGCCTTGTAACCTTCGATATTTAATCTATTTAAAAATGTTCATGTGTAAAAATGCAGAGAAAATAGTTATGCTGCACCATAAAAAGCAAGTGTGACACGGGGTACCCCTCAGCACAGCCAGGGAGAGGTAGGGATTGACAGGGACACGGCTGGCAGGGAATTAGAGGATTGAAACGTAATTAACGGCAGCCTGGGAGGTGAGCGTGCCCTCTTGAGCACACTTGTGGTTTTTTTTTTTTTAATAAGATTACAAAATTGGTTGGTTCATCTGTGTCATACACCATCCTATTGCAGTAACATACCCTGCGCAGGCGCAGAACATGTATTAATTGATTTTAAATTGTCTACCTATTAATGCACAGAGAAAAAAAGGAGGTTGTCAGCAGCCACTGCCCCCAAGGGAGCCCTCCTACAATGACTGGTTCCCGAACGTTGGATCAGCAGGGACAAAAATACAAATCCAAGCATGAGTGGTGCTTTAAGATGGCAACCCATAATTTTAGGGAGAAAAAACATCGGTTCCCTGATCTGTAGCCTCATACCTGTGATCCAGGCAGATGTAAAAACAAACGACCCCTCGTGTACAGCTCACAGAACCCCATTTCATAGAGCACAGGGAGACAGACACTTGCTGTTTTACTGTGGCTGATCTTACACTGATTTTTTTTTTCCATAGGCGTATCCTTCTCCAAATTAGCTTTAAAAAAAAAAAAAAATCATATTTGCTAGGACTCATGGAAATGGTCTAATCAGCCTAGCTGGACTACATGGAAATCAATCTCATTATAATGCATCAGTGAAGTATGTAGGTCAGTGGTGTAACAGCCGGCGCTGGGGCTCCAGGAACCTGGAAGGGCTTTAGGGGCCACGGGGCAGGAGCAGCTCCAGCACACGTGCTCCGGGCTGGGCTAAGAGGGTTAATGTGATCCTTGGATGATAATCCCCCACGTACAGCGTGGGAGTGGGCAGGCAGTGGCCAGGGATGGCTGAGCCTCCCCAGCAATGCTGCTGGACTGGGAGGCCTGGTAGAGGAGCTACCGGTCAGTGCTGGTTTGCCGTGCCCTAGGAGGAGAGTTCCCACAAAACTGGTTCAAAGGGACAAGGAGAAACACAAATTCAGAGGGGGAGTAACACGGGATTTGTACTAGAGAGAAAAATTGATGCTAGGGATGCTACCAACCATGGTTTAAACAGTAGAGACACTGAATCAGCCTGTATCCCTCCTCCCGCAGCCCTGAGATGCAGCTCGGGTCAGGGGCGAACTCAGCCCAGCTCCAGAGATGGCCAAACAGGACTGCGCTGGTGATGCTCTCGGGGGGCTTCAGGAAACAGGCTCACTCACTGCTGTCGTCCACGAAGCCCCAGCAACGCGAGCTGTGGGAGCTCCTCCGGGGATGAAGCGCAGGGAGGGGAGAGTCGCAGGTGCATCCCAACACTGCTTCAGAGAAGCTTAATCACAGACTTCACGCTGAAATAAGCAGGTGCTGACCCACTTGCATACTTGAGCCCTGTCCAGGCTCGAGGGAGGCGTAGGGGAGCCCCGAGCACTGGAAGAAGGTGGTGGTCTGGTGCCCAGAAGAGAGCAGCTCAATGTCCTAATTAAATCATTTCCCAGCCTTGTGTTTCTAAATTATCCCTTCCCCTGCTCCCCCTCAGCTCTGAAAGCAGCACAGACAAGCTGCAGGGCTCGTTTAAGGCTGCCTGTAAGTAATCCTCTCATTATCCCCCACGATTCTCCCCGCCTCCTCCTGCAGATACAGCCAGAGGATGAGGTAAGCACCACACTGCATCCCAAGATGCCAGCAGTGGTGTATCTGCTCCTTCCGCTGGCTGGAGAATGGCAGGGCACTAAAAGATGGCAGAAGCCCTGGGTCCTGTCGTTCCCTCATCCCTCCATGAAGCGCCAGCAGCCAACGCGCTCAGCACAGGCGTACCCAAAGCACTACATGAGTGCTGGAGCTCCTGTTTCAGCAGCCTGCGTCTCAGCAGTCCCTGCAACCAGGCTGCTTTGGGGCCACGGCTCTTCCCTGTCTCGCCATGCGGTGCAGACATTTTCTAATGAGCTGTATAAGCATATGCATGAGTGATGTGGTCCCATCCCAGCAGCAGAGGCTCCTTTCCGATAGCAGACGGGCCAGCCTCCAACCACACAGCCACAAAAGTAAGGAGAATAAATCTTCACCATGTGCACAGGAGACAAGGCAAGAAGCAACGGACTTACTTAAACTGTCATGAGGGAAATTTAGGCAAGAGACTAGAAACGCTTCCTCTCGGCGATGACAGCTTTGCCTGGGAGGTTATGAAACATCCATCAGATGCTGTCAGGATTGGGCTGCAGTGAGCTGCTCCTCCTCTGCAGCAAGGACAGCTAGTTTCTCGGGATCCCACCTGCCCAGGCTTCCTGCGCTGGACTGGAAGCACTTTAGGGCAGCACCAAACACTGTGGGCCCTGATCCTTGCTGGGACAAGAGCACCTTTGTGCACAGCAGCACACTCAATATTGAAAAGGAGATGAAATTGTTCACAAAAATAACTTTTCTACACTGGGGGAGAAGCTAGGACCCATGTTGCAGGCTCTTCTGCCCCAGCCCTGCCTCCACATGATGCTTATTAGTAGCTACTACAGCTAAAAATCAGGTTTGTGATCACCTATGTAACTTAGACCAGAAGAGTTTCATGTGGAATTAGGCAGCGAGCCTCCCTGGAGTATTAATGCTCATTTTCCAGAGACAATGAGGCAGCTGGAGAAGTCCCAAAGCACTGCAGAAAAACAAGCTGTCTGATCCTTCAAAAAGGTGAAGGGGTGCAAAGAAATTCAAGGCCTCAAAAGGGCACTGATCAAAATGAGAGCTGCTCAAGAATTCAGAAAAAAATATCCTGAGTGGCAATTAATATGGATTCATGTAACCTCTGTGCTTCGATGAGGACAGGAGCTTGGAAAGAGGCAGCAGTGCTGTTGTACTATAGTACCTTCCACAAGGCATCCAACTACCTGGCAGCTTTGTAAAGAAACCATAAAGGAACACTATTGAAATAACATTCAGGGGGAAAAAAAAAAAGGCTCAGTACTGGAAATGACATTGTGTAGAGGGACCCAAACAGATCTTCTGGTGAGTTATTCCAAGATTAGTTCCCAACCTGAAAGAGAACACAACTGAGTTCGGTGGAAAGAGGAATAGCGATACCAGCTGGGCAGATTGCCAGGTAAATTGGGAATAACCGATATTTCGGTATAACGGAAGTACAGCTCTCAGAGTAACTCTTCACATGTTAATTCCTCATAACTGTTTGTAGCAGCTGCCAAAGCACAGTAAATCCCTACAGCTTCACACACAAAACCTCCTGCAGGCCAGCTCCGGCTGCCTGTTCCCCCTTCTCCCTGCAGCCCTCCAGCAGGACAAATCCTGCCCGCACAATCCTGCCTGCGCACGCAGCAAGCAACTGCTCAGTTTTCCACAGCCACCTCCTGCTCTCATCAAACCCCCAGGACAACTGAACGTTCAACACATATATCTGAGTTACATTACCCCATAAAACACTGCTGGCCCACCTGGTATTTTTAGGTTCCCAAACGGTACGCTGATAGATTTACTGAGCTTAAAAACACCCAGCTCTGACTCCAGTGACTAATGAATCGATACGTGTCAAGGCAGGGACAAGTGGGCCTTCTCTAGTTACATCGGCTGGTGAATAAGGATGGACTTGGTGTGCAAGAATTTTTCACCCATCTTATTTTTTAATATGATATTAATTTGCATCTCTTCTTTGGAGACCACAGGAAGGGCTAGGGGCAAAGGATGTAACAGAAACAATAGATGGTGACCAAATATTTTAAAATATAATTACTTATACTGATTTAAATCAAGCCCCATAACAGCTTCTGTGTTCGACACACGAATTTTCCATCTAGAGATCGAGGGGGTTTCAGGATGGTTCTGAAATTTCTAGAAACAACCCAGATTTACAGACCTTACACCGTGCAAGAGACGTCTCCAAATGGTGTGAACAGACAGGTGTGAGTCCAACGTATAGACATTATTTATTAGATACGTAACTGTAAAATGATTTGCACATTTATAAGACAGACTCCATTAGGTAAATCACAACTGCATAGGATTATTTTCAAATAAAGAGGCTAAGTCTAATCTTCTGCTGAGAACTAAGTGCAATTTCACTGGTAGGCACATTTATTAGGCAAATTAAACACCAAAGTGAGCAAGGGGATTATAATGCTTTTGTTCTAGGGAGAAAAGCATGAGGCAAAACACAGGGCACCAGTCACCGACTCTGGAAGGAGACTGGCAGAAGCTGTCTTGAATTTTGGCCCCCACCTTCACAAGCTGCCTTCTCAGCCATCAGCAGAATAGCGCAAAAAGATTCCCCTTCCCAAATCGTTTTAAGCTAGGCTGGAAAAGCAAACACTGAATACGGTTTAAGATATTTCATTTTGTTTATCTTATTAACGAATTAATTTCTCCTTCGATAAAAATTATGAAAAATATTTCTGCTGTCAATATTCACAATGCAGAGGAAAAGAAAAAGGTTCTGGCCCACTGTGCCTGACGATGTACCTCCCTGGACATCACTTCTATCTGGCAGTCTGTGAGTACAGCCATAGTAAGTGCCCCTTTAGTTTACTTACAGCTGCTCTGAATCATGACCTTGACATTTAAGAAGCCCTTATTGTGCCAGTATCCTGATCTCTGTCAGTGGGAATTCTTAATTTCAGAAATATTTACAACTAAACAGAAGTATGGCAATGACCTTGTGATTACTCAACAGATAGCACAAAATCAAGTTATTTTCTGCAGCCTTGGATATCGGACACAGGAAAATGAACTGGAACGGACCTCAGAGAACTATTCCAGATAAAATAAACTTAACAGAACAAAAAGGTTTATCATCAAAAATTAGTATGAAAGGCTGCACCCTTTTCATGGTCCAAACTACACATTTCCAAAATGCCATTCCCATTAAAAGCAGCTTTCATTGATGGGATTACCTGACACAAACCAATGTGTGAATATATGAAAGGATTATGATTTCTTCCTAAAAACATTAATTTAAGAAAAGTGGAGTACCCCAGGGGAGACAACACACTCAGGAAAAATTCTCAACCCAAGGCAGAAGAGGGGTAATGACACACCTGCACATCCCATCCTCCCACCTCCCCTCCCATGTCTGGGGAAGGAGACAACTCCCATTCCTGAGCCCTGAAAAACAACCTGCTGACAAATCCCCACTGCTCACTAAACACCAAACCTTGTGTTGCATGACACTGGCCCCTGACCAGCACCTGAACGGCCAGCAAGGCAGGCAGAAAAGAGTCCTCAACGTGTCCTTGACATAGAACTTGGGTTGCTCTGATACCCAGGGGAGTCATCAGTGGGAAAGACAAAACTGACAGTCCCTAGGTCGGGGTGTTTGCACTGGGCTCTGGTTCTGGCGAGGGACCACAGCTAAGCGTGACGGCAGGGTGACGGAGAGGACAGCCCTGGCTGGCTGGCAGGGTGTGCA
>NW_009596804.1:0-807 GCF_000690535.1 Cariama cristata
GACACGTCATCCACCACTTACGCAACCACCACCACCACCAAGCCGTCCACGACTGTCACGAGCTCAATATCGGAGACCACTGAGGTATCGGTGGACACGTCATCCACCAATGACACAACCACCACCGTCACGACGCCGACCACGACTATCCCCACGTCGATATCAGGGAGCACAGAGGTATCAGGGGACAGGTCGGTCACCACACACCCAACAACAAGCATCACCACGCCGACAACGACTGTAACCGTCACGACATCGGGGAGCACAGAGGTATCAGGGGACAGGTCGGTCACCACACACCCAACAACAAGCATCACCACGCCGACAACGACTGTAACCGTCACGACATCGGGGAGCACAGAGGTATCAGGGGACAGGTCGGTCACCACACACCCAACAACAAGCATCACCACGCCGACAACGACTGTAACCGTCACGACATCGGGGAGCACAGAGGTATCAGGGGACAGGTCGGTCACCACACACCCAACAACAAGCATCACCACGCCGACAACGACTGTAACCGTCACGACATCGGGGAGCACAGAGGTATCAGGGGACAGGTCGGTCACCACACACCCAACAACAAGCATCACCACGCCGACAACGACTGTAACCGTCACGACATCGGGGAGCACAGAGGTATCAGGGGACAGGTCGGTCACCACACACCCAACAACAAGCATCACCACGCCGACAACGACTGTAACCGTCACGACATCGGGGAGCACAGAGGTATCAGGGGACAGGTCGGTCACCACACACCCAACAACAAGCATCACCACGCCGACAACGACTGTAACCGTC